>NC_045962.1:89883402-90110229 GCF_010909765.2 Amblyraja radiata | reverse complement strand
ACCCTAACCCTCTAACCCTAAAGCAACATCACAAGGGGGGACCAATCCATACCCATTAGCAGACACTTCCAGCAACATGGGATCCAGTCCCTGGAGATCATGGGCCTGGAAACAAACATAAATTGGACAATAGGGAGACGGAAGAGAGCAGAGAGACTATGGATTGAAGCGCTACAGACGAAAGAGCCTAATGGCCTAAACCTTGCATAAACTCAAACCTAGGGTGGATCCTGACTGACTCCCACAAATCTATGGAAGGGCAAGTGTAAGGCAAGTAGATTTGGGCAAGGGTGATGAAACCGTGGGCCAAATACCAAGTGACAGTACATGGTGAAAAGGAATCCCCAGGAGGAGATCGATAAGCACCAGAGGGCATGTTTCCCACTGTCCGATAAATCACAACCTAACCCTCACCCTCACCCTCACCCTCACCCTCACCCTCACCCCACTGAATCCCCACCAAACAACCCCAAAAAAAATACACCCAAACCCAGAGGCCCCCCCCGCCAGCAGCCAGTATACGAAGGACCTACACCCCAAACAACCCAAAACAGCCCCCAAAACAACCAAAACCCCCCCAACCCTACAACCTAAACCTAACAGCAGACACCACTGAATCACCCCAACCCTAATAAAACACCCCGAATAACCCAAAACATCCCCCCCATACGACTGATAACACCCCCCCCCACCCCAAACCTAACAGCAGACCCCACCGAATCACCCCAAACCCTAAAAACACCCCCAAACAAACCAAAACATCCCCCAAACAACTGATAACCCCCCCCCGCCCTACAACCTAACCCTAACAGCAGACCCCATTGAATCACCATAACAAAACACCCCGAACAACTCAAAACATCCCCCCATATTCTTCCCCCCCCCAACCTAAACCTTACAACAGACCCCACTGAATCACCCACCAAACAACCCCAAAGAAATACACCCGAACCCAGAGAACCCCCCCCCCCTCCTAACGTAGGGCCTGCACGCAGCACCAGAGGACTTTAGACACAGATAGTAACTCACAGGATGAATTTCAGCAGCACAGAAGGAATGGTCCAGGGAAGCGACTGGCTGAAGTTACCCGACACCCAAACACAAGTTACAAAAATGTTACCTGGAAACTACAACCCAGTAAACCTATTTTAATAATTGGAGATTCCAACATTTCCAAGATCCCCAAATTCTCCAACAATAACATACAATTGGACAGCTACCCAGGAGCTAAATTCATTCATGGAACTTCCATTCTGGACAAATTGAGCCAATGTCCAGAAACTCAAAAAGTCATTCTCTCATTTGGCATTAATAATAAGGAACAAAGACCACAGACTGCCATCAAACAACTCCAAGCACTAATCAGGATGGCCAGTCGTAAATTCCCTAATGCCAGCATATGGATCCCTATGATCAACTTCAGCCTGTCGCTCCCAGCATCAGAGCAGGACACACTCAGACAAGTTAATGACTACATACACACCAAGAAACACATTCCCACCAGCCAGTTTAAAGTTCTCCCAGACCACGTCCACTGGACAGAACCCACAGCCCGAACCATGGTCAGAGAGTGGATGAAGCATTTAAACTGTTAGAGACATCATGCCAAGAGAGGCAGGGCCCACAACTAGGGAAAACAATTGTCAACCTTTCTCGGACATTTTCCCTTACCGAAACCCAAGAGAGGGTACTGAACAGAGGCCTCACCTTCGTCCCTACTCCCAAAACCCACAAGGAACAAGTGCAGGGTGACCTACACAGATTCTATCGATCCATTAAGTTAATACACTACTTCAGTGACGCAGAACCTGCCGAAACCATACCCTTCAGGCCACTCACAGGATGGTCCCCAGACGACGAGGATGTCCCGAGGGAGATAACAGAATTTATAACAGAGACAGCATCAGCCATTGAGGATATGCCTACAACGAAAGATAAGTCTAACATCACCAGAAAAGAGAGGCAGGCCTTGACAGAGCTGAAGGAGAACAACGAGATAGTGATCAAACCGGCAGACAAGGGGAGCAGTATAGTCATCATGGACAGACAACAGTACCTCTTCGAGGCACATAGACAACTGAACAAGATAGAACACTACACTAAGTTAGATGAGCCCATATATAAAGAAACACAAAAGGAAATAGGGGACATTTTGGAGGAGCTTAAGAGATCAGGATACATCCTAGCCAAACAAGTAGAATACTTGACAGGAGCACAACCCAGGGCGAGGAAATTCTACATGCTCCCAAAGATACACAAAAACCCAGACACGTGGACAGTGCCTGGAGAAATACCACCAGGTAGGCCCATAGTATCAGACTGCAGTAGCGAATCCTATGGGGTAGCAGAATACATTGACCACTACCTTAACCCGTTGGGACAACAACATCCCAGCTACATCAGAGACACCTACCACTTCACCCGAATAGTTAACTCCCTCAACATACCACCCAACGCAATACTCTTCACCATGGATGTGGAAAGCCTGTACACAAACATAGAGACAGACAGGGGGATACAGGCAGTTAAAAACATCCTACAGAGAAATCCTGACCCAGAGAGACCAGACGAGGCCCTAATTAAACTACTGGATCTGGGTTTGACTAAGAATGACTTTGAATTTAACGGGGAGTTCTATTTACAAGTCAAAGGTACAGCAATGGGGAAGAAGTTTGCCCCAGCTTATGCCAACATATACATGGCAGAATGGGAGGAGACAGTTTTCCACAAATGTCCGAAGCGTCCAATGTGCTACTACAGATTCCTAGATGACATTTGGGGAGTGTGGACACACTCAGAGGGGGAACTACAGGAGTTTATTGACATACTCAATGCCCATCACCCATCCATCAAGGTAAAGGCCGTGACCAGCCAGCAGAGGGTGGACTTCCTCGACACCACTGTCTTTAAACTACCATCAGATACCCAAGACCACAAACTAGTTACCAAAGTCTTCTTCAAACCCACAGACACACACACCCTCCTACACACCACGAGCCACCACCCAAAACACACCTTCAGGGGTATCGTTAAGTCACAACTGACCCGCTTCCACCGTATATGTACTAGGGAGGAGGATTTCAACCAGGCCACAAGCACCCTCTTCACCGCCCTCAGACAGAGGGGTTACTGCAAACGTAAATTAAGACACATTAAGTCAGATTTTCTAAAAAGCAAACAAGCGCCCAGACCTAGGCCGGGGACGACATTGAACTTGCCACTAATAACAAGGTATGGCAACATGGCTGTCCAGGCTCACAAAATAGTCAAGGGCCGGTTTGAACAATTAACCATATAACCATATAACCATATAACAATTACAGCACGGAAACAGGCCATCTCGACCCCTCTAGTCCGTGCCGAACACATAATCTCCCCTAGTCCCATATACCTGCGCTCAGACCATAACCCTCCATTCCTTTCCCATCCATATAACTATCCAATTTATTTTTAAATGATAAAAACGAACCTGCCTCCACCACCTTCACTGGAAGCTCATTCCACACAGCTACCACTCTCTGAGTAAAGAAGTTCCACCTCATGTTACCCCTAAACTTCAGTCCCTTAATTCTCAAGTCATGTCCCCTTGTTTGAATCTTCCCTACTCTCAGTGGGAAAAGCTTTTCCACGTCAACTCTGTCTATCCCTCTCATCATTTTAAAAACCTCTATCAAGTCCCCCCTTAACCTTCTGCGCTCCAAAGAATAAAGTCCTAACTTGTTCAACCTTTCTCTGTAACTTAGTTGCTGAAACCCAGGCAACATTCTAGTAAATCTCCTCTGTACTCTCTCTATTTTGTTGACATCCTTCCTATAATTAGGCGACCAAAATTGTACACCATACTCCAGAATTGGCCTCACCAATGCCTTGTACAATTTTAACATTACATCCCAACTTCTATACTCAATGCTCTGATTTATAAAGGCCAGCACACCAAAAGCTTTCTTTACCACCCTATCTACATGAGATTCCACTTTCATGGAACTGTGCACAGTTATTCCCAGATCCCTCTGTTCACCTACATTCTTCAATTCCCTACCATTTACCATGTACGTCCTATTTTGATTTGTCCTGCCAAGATGTAGAACCTCACACTTATCAGCATTAAACTCCATCTGCCATCTTTCAGCCCACTCTTCCAACTGGCATAAATCTCTCTGTAGACTTTGAAACTCTTCTTCATTACCCGCAACCCCACCTATCTTAGTATCATCTGCATACTTACTAATCCAATTTACCACACCATCGTCCAGATCATTGATGTACATGACAAACAACAGTGGACCCAACACAGATCCCTGTGGCACCCCACTCGTCACTGGCCTCCAACCTGACAAACAACCATCCACCATTACTCTCTGGCATCTCCCATTCAGCCACTGTTGAATCCATCTTGCTACTCCACCATTAATACCCAACCATTGAACCTTCTTAACCAACCTTCCATGAGGAACCTTGTCAAAGGCCTTACTGAAGTCCATATACACAACATCCACTGCTTTACCCTCATCAATTTCCCGAGTAACATCTTCAAAAAATTCAAGAAGATTAGTTAAACATGACCTTCCAGGCACAAATCCATGTTGACTGTTCCTAATCAGACCCTGTTTATCCAGATGCTTATATATATTATCTCTAAGTATTCTTTCCATTAATTTGCCCACCACTGACGTCAAACTAATAGGTCTATAATTGCTAGGTTTACTCTTAGAACCCTTTTTAAACAATGGAACAACATGCGCAGTACGCCAATCCTCCGGCACTATTCCCGTTTCTAATGACATTTGAAATATTTCTGCCATAGCCCCTGCTATTTCTACACTAACTTCCCTCAATGTCCTAGGGAATATCCTGTCCGGACCCGGAGACTTATCCACTTTTATATTTCTCAAAAGTGTCAGTACTTCCTCTTCTTTGATCCTCATAGTTTCCATAGCTACTCTACTTGTTTCCCTTACCTCACATAATTCAATATCCTTCTCCTTGGTGAATACCGAAGAAAAGAAACTGTTCAATATCTCCCCCATCTCTTTTGGCTCTGCAGATAGTTGGCCACTCTGACTCTCTAATGGACCAATTTTATCCCTCGTTATCCTTTTGCTATTAATATAGCGGTAGAAACCCTTCGGATTTACTTTTACCTTACTTGCCAAAGCAACCTCATATCTTCTTTTAGCTTTTCTAATTTCTTTCTTAAGATTCTTTTTACATTCTTTATACTCCTCAAGCACCTCATTTACTCCATGCTGCCTATAACTCTTGTAGATCTCCCTCTTTTTCCGAACCAAGTGTCCAATTTCCCTTGAAAACCATGGCTCTTTACAATTTTTACGATTTCCTTTCAACCGAACAGGGACATAAAGATTCTGTACTCTTAAAATTTCACCTTTAAATGTACTCCATTTCTCTTCCACATCTTTCCCATAAAACAAACTGTCCCAATTTACTCCTTTTAAATCCTTTCGCATCTCCTCAAAGTTAGCCTTTCTCCAATCAAAAATCTCAACCCTAGGTCCAGTTTTGTCCCTCTCCATAATTATATTGAAACTAATGGTATTGTGATCACTGGACCCGAACTGTTCCCCAACGCATACCTCTGCCACCTGACCCATCTCATTTCCTAACAGGAGGTCCAGTACCGCCCCTTCTCTAGTAGGTACTTCTATGTATTGTTGCAAAAAACTATCCTGCACACATTTTACAAACTCCAACCCATCCAGCCCATTTACAGAATGTGTTTCCCAGTCTATGTGTGGAAAATTGAAATCTCCCACAATCACTACCTTGTGCTTACTACTAATATCTGCAATCTCCTTACATATTTGCTCTTCCAATTCTCGCTCCCCATTTGGCGGTCTATAATACACCCCTATAAGTGTTGCTACCCCTTTCCCATTTCTCAGTTCCACCCAAATAGCCTCCCTAGACGAGCCCTCTAATCTATCCTGCCAAAGCACTGCTGTAATATCTTCCCTGATAAGCAATGCAACACCTCCACCTCTTGCCCCTCCAATTCTATCACACCTGAAGCAACGAAATCCTGGAATATTTAGTTTCCAATCACAGCCCTCCTGCAACCATGTTTCACTGATCGCCACAACATCATACTTCCAGGTGTCAATCCAGGCTCTAAGTTCATCCACTTTTCTTACAATGCTCCTAGCATTAAAATATACACATTTAAGAAACCCACCCTCTCTTATTCTCTGATTATTTTCTTTTTCTTCTCTCTCCCCTACATTTTGGGTCAGAGTGCTACCATTCTCTGCCCCCTGCTTCACACACTGACTGCTAGCTTTCCCAATTTGAGTCCCTCCCCCCAACCATACTAGTTTAAAGTCTCCCCAGTAGCCTTTGCAAATCTCCCCGCCAGGATATTGGTCCCCCTTGAGTTCAAGTGCAACCCGTCCTTTCTGTACAGGTCGCACCTTCCCCAAAAGAGGTCCCAATGATCCAGAAACTTGAATCCATACCCACTGCACCAGTCCCTCATCCACGCATTTATCCTCCACCTCGCTCCATTCCTACTCTCACTGTCGCGTGGCACAGGCAGTAATCCTGAGATTGTTACCTTTCCAGTCCTTCTCCTTAACTCTCTACCTAACTCCCTAAATTCTTCTTTCAGGACCTCTTCTCTTTTTTTACCTATGTCGTTGGTACCTATATGCACCACAACCTCAGGCTCCTCTCCCTCCCATTTCAGGATTTCTTGGACACGTTCAGACACATCCCTGACCCTGGCACCAGGGAGGCAAACTACCATCCGGGACTCCTGTCTGCGTCCACAGAATCGCCTATCCGACCCCCTGACTATAGAGTCCCCTATTACAATTGCCCTCCCCTTCTTTTCCTTACCCTTCTGAGCAACCGGACCGGCCTTTGTGCCAGAGGCCCGGCCGCTGTCGCTGCCCCCAGGTAGGCTGTCTCCCCCACCCTTACTCAAACATGAGTACTTATTTTCAAGGTGGGTACTCACCAGACCCTGCCTCTGCCCATTGCCCTTCCTAACTGTGACCCAGTTTTCTGTCTCCCGTGGTCTTGGAGTGACCACCTCCCTGTAACTCCTTTCTATGACCTCCTCGCTCTCCCTGAGCAGACAGAGGTCATCGAGTTGCTGCTCCAGGTTCCTAACGCGGTCCCTTAGGAGCCCCATCTCGACGCACCTGGCGCAGATGTGGATGTCTGGAGAGCACTCAGACTCCATGACCTCCCACATCTGACATCCAGAACAGTAAACTGCCCTGGCCCTCATTCTCCCCCTTTATCCGAATACAATAAAGCCTTACAATACAATACAAGCCAATCAGCTGCTTCCTCTGATCCTCGTCCACCAATCAGAGGCTTCCACCAATCAGAGGCTTCCACCAGAATCCTTCTCTGGAAGTGAGATGGAACGTTACAGATTTGGGTATACTCACAGCTGCAGGTAAGTCCTCCTCTCACCAACGGCTCCCCGGGCCTCTGTAGAAGCAACCCCCGCGCTGTATTTATACTCACAGCTGCAGGTAAGTCCTCCTCTCACCAACGGCTCCCCGGGCCTCTGTAGAAGCAAACCCCGCGCTGTATTTATACTCACAGCTGCAGGTAAGTCCTCCTCTCACCAACGGCTCCCCGGGCCTCTGTAGAAGCAAACCCCGCGCTGTATTTATACTCACAGCTGCAGGTAAGTCCTCCTCTCACCAACGGCTCCCCGGGCCTCTGTAGAAGCAAACCCCGCGCTGTATTTATACTCACAGCTGCAGGTAAGTCCTCCTCTCACCAACGGCTCCCCGGGCCTCTGTAGAAGCAAACCCCGCGCTGTATTTATACTCACAGCTGCAGGTAAGTCCTCCTCTCACCAACGGCTCCCCGGGCCTCTGTAGAAGCAAACCCCGCGCTGTATTTATACTCACAGCTGCAGGTAAGTCCTCCTCTCACCAACGGCTCCCCGGGCCTCTGTAGAAGCAAACCCCGCGCTGTATTTATACTCACAGCTGCAGGTAAGTCCTCCTCTCACCAACGGCTCCCCGGGCCTCTGTAGAAGCAAACCCCGCGCTGTATTTATACTCACAGCTGCAGGTAAGTCCTCCTCTCACCAACGGCTCCCCGGGCCTCTGTAGAAGCAAACCCCGCGCTGTATTTATACTCACAGCTGCAGGTAAGTCCTCCTCTCACCAACGGCTCCCCGGGCCTCTGTAGAAGCAAACCCCGCGCTGTATTTATACTCACAGCTGCAGGTAAGTCCTCCTCTCACCAACGGCTCCCCGGGCCTCTGTAGAAGCAAACCCCGCGCTGTATTTATACTCACAGCTGCAGGTAAGTCCTCCTCTCACCAACGGCTCCCCGGGCCTCTGTAGAAGCAAACCCCGCGCTGTATTTATACTCACAGCTGCAGGTAAGTCCTCCTCTCTCCAACGGCTCCCCTGGCCTCTGTAGAAGCAAACCCCGCGCTGTATTTATACTCACAGCTGCAGGTAAGTCCTCCTCTCTCCAACGGCTCCCCTGGCCTCTGTAGAAGCAAACCCCGCGCTGTATTTATACTCACAGCTGCAGGTAAGTCCTCCTCTCTCCAACGGCTCCCCGGGCCTCTGTAGAAGCAAACCCCGCGCTGTATTTATACTTACAGCTGCAGGTAAGTCCTCCTCTCTCCAACGGCTCCCCTGGCCTCTGTAGAAGCAAACCCCGCGCTGTATTTATACTCACAGCTGCAGGTAAGTCCTCCTCTCTCCAACGGCTCCCCTGGCCTCTGTAGAAGCAAACCCCGCGCTGTATTTATACTCACAGCTGCAGGTAAGTCCTCCTCTCTCCAACGGCTCCCCGGGCCTCTGTCCAAAGGGGATTTGCCACACTAAAGGGGTACAAGGTAATGTCAGCATACAAGAGGGCTAAAAATCTGAAGGACATCCTGGTCAGTACAAGTCTACACACAGCCCCAGACTGTGGGCAGAGACGGTATGGAAGGGCAAGTGTAAGGCAAGTAGATTTGGACAAGGGTGATGAAACCGTGGGCCAAATACCAAGTGACAGTACATGGTGAAAAGGAATCCCCAGGAGGAGATCGATAAGCACCAGAGGGCATGTTTCCCACTGTCCGATAAATCACAACCTAACCCTAACCCAAACCCAAACCCAAACCCCCCCAACCCCCCAACCCCAACCGCAACTCCAAACCCCAACCGTAACTCCAAACCCCAACCGCAACTCTAAACCCTAGCAAGAATTCGGCGATACAACAATTCGGCGATACAACATTTCGGCGATACAACATTTCGGCGATACAACATTTCGGCGATACAACATTTCGGCGATACAACAATTCGGCGATACAACAATTCGGCGATACAACAATTCGGCGTGAAAAGTGAGAATTAGCCACAATATTAAACTCTACATTCCCTGTATCAGGAGCCAACCACAACCAGGGAACATGGCTCTGTCCAAAGACAAAGTGCTGGAGGCATTCAGCAGTTCAGGCACAATCTGCCTGACTGCAAGTGGAATGGACAGATGATACCTCAGGTCAGCAACCTTCCTCAGACTGATGAAAGAGTGAAAAGAGGCAGAGGCACGCAGGACAAAGCCAGCAAGGAAATAGTACATGGACCTAGGACATGGTACATGTGAGGAGTGATGAACATATGGATGGAGTAAGTGCCAAAGGCTCAAGGTGAAAGGGACAAAATGCCAAATAAGGAGTGAACGGAAATATGAAACTAGGAGAGATGGGTAGAAGGGTTAGAGGGAATATTGAACTCCTGGTTGAGAGATGAGCGTACAAGGACTAGTTATTTGTTATTACTTAGTTATTCCTATTTGGTGGTATTTAGTTATTACTATTTAGTTGTATATAGTTATTACTGCTTAGTTATTACTATTTAGTTATTACTATTATTTAGTTATTACTTAGTTAATGAAGGGATGTATGCTCATCTCTCAACTTCTTGACCATATTTCCCTGTTACCTTCGAACCCCACCTCACCCTAGTTTTACATTTCACAGTTCTTGTCCTTATCCAACATGTTTTATCACTTTCACCTTCAGCCTTTGGCACTTACTCCATCCATTTGCCCATCACCCACTCACCTGTAATCCACCCATCACTTGTCAGGCAGTGCCCAACCCCCACCTCATTTCCAGCTCTCCCCCGTATTTCAGACTGAGAGCTCCCGACCCAATTAGTAATCTGTCCAATCCTTCATGGGTTGTCAAACCCACCAAGTTCCTCCAGCACTGTGTATTTACTCACGATTCAAGCATGGGGTGGTTCGTGTTGCAAAAAAAGTATGTTTGCAACACGAGGAATTGAATTTACCATACACTCATACCAATAAAAAGCAACAGAACACAAAGTTCAAACTCTTCCCTTCTTTGGTCTCCCGCGGTCTGAGGCCTCGAGCCTTCTGTTGACGGCATGATCTTGACTCCCGTAGCCGGCGGTGGTGCCATGTCGGGGGTCCTGCATCAGGGGGTTGAATCGCAGCTCACTCGGGGTCTAGTCGAAACCTTTGCGTTCTTTGGAGCTTCCCGGCACCGGTCTCTACCAGAGACTGCGAGCTCCTCGATGTTGAAGAAACAAATTTGGAAAATACATCAATAATTGAACACATTTGTCCCATTAAACTGAAGATGGTTAGAAATACGTACCTTATCTCC
This sequence comes from Amblyraja radiata, assembly GCF_010909765.2. Taxonomy (NCBI): domain Eukaryota; kingdom Metazoa; phylum Chordata; class Chondrichthyes; order Rajiformes; family Rajidae; genus Amblyraja; species Amblyraja radiata. Next base: position 90,099,596 of record NC_045962.1, on the reverse strand, counting down.
TATGACATCCATAAAGACCAAATCCATGAAGCCTTGATGCTGAAAAATCTAATTAACATAACATTTTAATGTTTGAAATGTTCCAACGTCCTTCTCTACAATTAAACAAAGTGCTGGAGTAACTCATTGGGTCGGACAGTTCTGGGAGAGAAGATTCTAGTCCTCAAGGTAAAAACATTTGGACATGTGGACAATGCCTGGAGATGTATCTCCAACCAGGATCATTGTGTCTCTGCAGTCAAGACTCCTACAGGTTGGACCAATATTAATGTAGTCCAATATATTTAGACTACCTTAAGAGTATAAGGTCTGAAGAATCCCAACACAGAATTACCAATCCATGTTCTCCAGCAATGTTGCTGCACCCATCGAGTTGCTCCAGCACTGACACAATTTACAAGCACAGCAACACCCCAGTTACATCAAATACCCATTATATTTCACAAGTGTTTTCCCAACCTTGTAGCCCGATGCCTTACTCTTCACGTGGACATTTAAACGTTAGATATAAACAAACATTCAGTGGTGTCCACATGGTTAAAAATACCTGGAAAGACCCAACCCCCCAGAGCTTCCGTCAAAAATATTAAACTCTACTTTCCCTGTAACAGGAGCCAACTACAACCGGGTAACATGGCTCTGTCTAAGAACAAAGTGCTGGAGGCATTCAGCAGTTCAGGCACAATCTGCCTGATTGCAAGTGGAATGGACAGATGACACCTCAGGTCAACAACCTTCCTCAGACTGATGAAAGAGAGTGAAAAGAGGCAGAGGCATGCAGGACAAAGCCAGCAAGGAAATAGGTGGTACATGCGAGGAGTGATGAGCATATGGATGGAGTGAGTGCCAAAGGCTCAAGATGAAAGGGACAAAATGCCAAATAAGGAGAGAACGGAAATATGAAACTAGGAGAGATGGGTGGAAGGGATAGAGGGAATATGGAACTCCTGTTTGAGAGATGAGCGTACAAGGACTAGTTAGTTGTTATTACTTAGTTATTCCTATTTGGTGGTATTTAGTTATTACTATTTAGTTGTATATAATTATTATTTAGTTATTACTCTTTAGTTATTACTATTTAGTTATTGTTATTTAGTTATTACTTAATTAATGAAGGGATGTATGCTTAGCTCTCAACTCCTTGTCCGTATTTCCCTTTTACCTTCAAACCCCACCTCACCCTAGTTTTACATTTCACAGTTCTTGTCCTTATCCAACATGTTTTATCGCTTTCACCTTCAGCCTTTGGCACTTACTCCATCCATTTGCCCATCACCCACTCATCTGTAATCCACCCATCACTTGTCAGGCAGTGCCCAACCCCCACCTCATTTCCAGCTCTCCCCCGTATTTCAGACTGAGAGCTCCCGACCCAATTAGTCATCTGTCCAATCCTTCATGGGTTGTCAAACCCACCAAGTTCCTCCAGCACTGTATTTACTCACGATTCAAGCATGGGGTGGTTCGTGTTGCAAAAAAAGTATGTTTGCAACACGAGGAATTGAATTTACCATACACTCATACCAATAAAAAGCGACAGAACACAAAGTTCAAACTCTTCCCTTCTTTGGTCTCCCGTGGTCTGGGGGCCTCAAGCCTTCCGTTGACGGGACGATCTTGAGACCCGTAGCCGGCGGTCGGGCCGTTCGTGTCGGGGGTCCTGCATCAGGGGGTTGAATCCCAGCTCACTCGGGGTCTAGTCGAACCTTTCGCGTTCTTTGGAGCTTCCCGACATCGGTCTCTAACAGAGACTGCGAGCTCCTCGATGTTGAAGAAACAAATTTGGAAAAGCCATCAATAATTGAACACATTTATCCCATTAAACTGCAGAGGGTTAGAAATACGTACCTTATCTTCCTATGACATCCCTGAAGACCAAATCCAGGAAGACTTGATACTGAAAAATCAATTTAACATAACATTTTAATGTTTGAAATGTTCCAACGTCCTTCTCTACAATTAAACAAAGTGCTGGAGTAACTCATTGGGTCGGACAGTTCTGGGTGAGAAGATTCTAGTCCTCAAGGTAAAAACATTTGGACATGTGGACAATGCCTGGAGATGTATCTCCAACCAGGATCATTGTGTGTCTCTGCAGTCAAGACTCCTACAGGTTAGACCAAAATTAATGTAGTCCAATATATTTAGACTACCTTAAGAGTATAAGGTCTGAAGAATCCCAACACAGAATTACCAATCCATGTTCTCCAGCAATGTTGCTGCACCCATCGAGTTGCTCCAGAACTGACACAATTTACAAGCACAGCAACACCACAGTTACATCAAATACCCATTATATTTCACAAGTGTTCTCCCAACCTTGTAGCCCGATGCCTCACTCTTCACGTGGACATTTAAACGTTAGATATAAACAAACTTTCAGTGCTGCCCAGGTGGTTTAAATTACCTGGAAAAACCCAACCTCCCAGAGCTTCAGTCAAAAATATTAAATTCTACTTTCCTTGTAACAGGAGCCAACTACAACCGGGGAAGATGGCTCTGTCCAAAGACAAAGTGCTGGAGGCATTCAGCAGTTCGGGCACAATCTGCCTGACTGCAAGTGGAATGGACAGATGACACCTCAGGTCAGCAACCTTCCTCAGACGGAGGAAAGAGAGTGGAAAGAGGCAGAAGCATGCAGGACAAAGCCAGCAAGTAAATAGGTGGTACATGTGAGGAGCGATGATCATATGGATGGAGTGAGTGCCAAAGGCTCAAGATGAAAGGGACAAAATGCCAAATAAGGAGAGAACTGAAATATGAAACTAGGAGAGATGGGTGGAAGGGATAGAGGGAATATGGAACTCTTGGTTGAGAGATGAGCGTACACGGACTTTACTTAGTTATTACTATTTGGTGGTATTTAGTTATTATTTAGTAATTACTGTTTAGTTATTACTGTTTAGTTATTACTATTATTTAGTTATTACTTAGTTACTGAAGGGAAGTATGCTCATCTCTCAACTCCTTGTCAATATTTCCCTTTTACCTTCCAACCCCACCCTAGTTTTACATTTCACAGTTCTTGTCCTTATCCAACATGTTTTATCACTTTCACCTTCAGCCTTTGGCACTTACTCCATCCATTTGCCCATCACCCACTCACCTGTAATCCACCCATCACTTGTCAGGCAGTGCCCAACCCCCACCTCATTTCCAGCTCTCCCCCGTATTTCAGACTGAGAGCTCCCGACCCAATTAGTCATCTGTCCAATCCTTCAGGGGTTGTCAAACCCACCAAGTTCCTCCAGCACTGTGTATACACTCACGATGTAAGCATGAGGTGGCTCGTGTTGCAAAAAAAGAAAAAGTATGCTTTGCAACACGAGGAATTTAATTTACCAGACACTCATACCAATAAAAAGCAACAGAACACAAAGTTCAAACTATTCCCTTCTTTGGTCTCCCGCGGTCTGAGGCCTCGAGCCTTCTGTTGACGGCATGATCTTGACTCCCGTAGCCGGCGGTGGTGCCATGTCGGGGGTCCTGCATCGGGGGGTTGAATCGCAGCTCACTCCGGGTCTAGTCGAAACCTTTGCGTTCTTTGGAGCTTCCCGACACCGGTCTCTACCAGAGACTGCGAGCCCTTCGATGTTGAAGAAACAAATTTGGAAAATACATCAATAATTGAACACATTTGTCCCATTAAACTGAAGATGGTTAGAAATACGTGCCTTATCTCCTATGACATCCATAAAGACCAAATCCATGAAGCCTTGATGCTGAAAAATCTAATTAACATAACATTTTAATGTTTGAAATGTTCCAACGTCCTTCTCTACAATTAGACAAAGTGCTGGAGTAACTCATTGGGTCGGACAGTCCTGGGTGAGAAGATTCTAGTCCTCAAGGTAAAAACACTTGAACATGTGGACAATGCCTGGATGTATCTCCAACCAGGACCATTGTGTCTCTGCAGTCAGGACTCCCACAGGTTGGACCAATATTAATGTAGTCGAATATATTTAGACTACCTTAAGAGATTTAGGTCTGAAGAGTCCCAACCCAGAATTACCAAACCATGTTCTCCAGCGATGTTGTTGCACCCATCGAGATGCTCCAGCACGGACACAATTTACAAGCACAGCAACACCCCAGTTACATCAAATACCCAATATATTTCACAAGTGTTCTCCCAACCTTGTAGCCCGATGCCTTACTCTTCACGTGAACATTTAAACGTTAGATATAAACAAACATTCAGTGGAGGCCAGATGGTTGAAAATACCTGGAATAAACCCAACCTCCCAGAGCTTCAGTCAAAAATATTAAATTCTACTTTCCTTGTAACAGGAGCCAACTACAACCGGGGAAGATGGCTCTGTCCAAAGACAAAGTGCTGGAGGCATTCAGCAGTTCGGGCACAATTTGCCTGACTGCAAGTGGAATGGACAGATGACACCTCAGGTCAGCAACCTTCCTCAGACGGATGAAAGAGAGTGAAAAGAGGCAGAGGCATGCAGGACAAAGCCAGCAAGTAAATAGGTGGTACATGTGAGGAGTGATGAGCATATGGATGGAGTGAGTGCCAAAGGCTCAAGATGAAAGGGACAAAATGCCAAATAAGGAGAGAACTGAAATATGAAACTAGGAGAGATGGGTGGAAGGGATAGAGGGAATATGGAACTCTTGGTTGAGAGATGAGCGTACACGGACTTTACTAAGTTATTACTATTTGGTGGTATTTAGTTATTATTTAGTTATTACTGTTTAGTTATTACTATTATTTAGTTATTACTTAGTTACTGAAGGGAAGTATGCTCATCTCTCAACTCCTTGTCCATATTTCCCTTTTACCTTCCAACCCGACCTCACCCTAGTTTTACATTTCACAGTTCTTGTCCTTATCCAACATGTTGTATCACTTACACCTTCAGCCTTTGGCACTTACTCCATCCATCTGCCCATCACCCACTCACCTGTAATCCACCCATCACTTGTCAGGCAGTGCCCAACCCCCACCTCATTTCCAGCTATCCCCCGTATTTCAGTCTGAGAGCTCCCGACCCGATTAGTCATCTGTCCAATCCTTCAGGGGTTGCCAAACCCACCAAGTTCCTCCAGCACTGTGTATTTACTCACGATTCAAGCATGGGGTGGCTCGTGTTGCAAAAAAAGTTTGCTTTGCGACACGAGGAATTTCATTCACCATACACTCATACCAATAAAAAGCTACAGAACAAAGTTCAAACTCTTCCCTTCTTTGGTCTCCCGCGGTCTGGGGGCCTCGAGCCTTCCGTTGACGGGACGATCTTGATTCCTGTAGCCGGCGGTCGGGCCGTCCGTGTCGGGGGTCCTGCATCGGGGGTTGAATCCCAGCTCACTCGGGGTCTAGTCGAACCTTTCGCGTTCTTTGGAGCTTCCCGACATCGGTCTCTACCAGAGACTGCGAGCTCCTCGATGTTGAAGAAACAAATTTGGAAAAGCCATCAATTATTTAACACATTTATCCCATTAAACTGAAGAGGGTTAGAAATACGTACCTTATCTTCCTACGGCATCCATAAAGACCAATTCCAGGAATACTTGATGCTAAAAAATCAAATCAAATTAACATTTTAATGTTGGAAATGTTCCAACGTCCTTCTCTACAATTAGACAAAGTGCGGGAGTAACTCAGTGGATGGGACAGTCCTGGGTGAGAAGATTCTATTCCTCAAGGTAAAAACACTTGGACATGCGGACAATGCCTGTAGATGTATCTCCAACCAGGACCATTGTGTCTCTGCAGTCAGGACTCCTACAGGTTGGACCAATATTCAGGTAGTCGAATATATTTAGACTACCTTAAGAGATTAAGGTCTGAAGAGTCCCAACCCAGAATTACCAATCCATGTTCTCCAGCGATGTTGCTGCACCCATCGAGTTGCTCCAGCACTGACACAATTTACAAGCACAGCAACACCTCAGTTACATCAAATACCCATTATATTTCACAAGTGTTCTCCCAACCTTGTTGCCCGATGCCTTACTCTTCACATGGACATTTAAACGTTAGATATAAACAAACATTCAGTGGTGCCCAGGTGGTTAAAATTACCTGGAAAACCCCAACCCCCCCAGATCTTCAGTCAAAATTGTCGAGTCAGGCTGGAAAGGCCAAGAGCAGAGCTAAGGAGCGGCAAGGACGAGAGTAGAACCGAGATTACTGAAGAAATGGATTGTAACAATGTAGATGCAGCCAAATGTATGGTGAGACAACGAGCTGGAGTAACTCAGCGGGTCAGGCAGCATCTCTGGTGAGAAGGAACAGGTGACGTTTCAGGACGAAATGATCATTCAGACCCCGTATCGCTCAACGCCCTTGCTAATGAAGAATCTATCTCCACCTTAAAAATATCCATCGACAGCCTCCACAGCCCTCTGTAGCAGTGAATTCCACAGATTCACCGCCCTCCGACTAAAGAAATTCCCCACTGTGCAGTATGCAGTGCAATGCAGTAAGTGTGTGGAAAAAAAGATCTGTCTACGTTCTACAGAGATGCTGCCCCACCAGACTCTAACTGGAACTTTGTCCATATGTCAGATGGACATGCAGTGCAGCGGATCACCACACGGTGGGAGTGTTGACCACAAATTCACTGCACATTGGGAGTGCTGTCTACAAATTAGATTTAACTGTTCTACTGCTAAATGGTTCTTTATTGCTCTGTGACCCGTTTCATTTCCCCATAAAGCACCCATTGCCCAGATGCCAACGTTTGTAAAAGCCCTGAAACCAGGGAAGATTTGGGATGAAAATCAAGGAACTGCAGATGCTGGTTTACAAAAAATAAATAAAGACACAGAGTGCTGGAGTAACTCAGCGGGTCAGGCAGCATCTGTGGAGAACATGGATAGGTTATGTTTCACAGAGTGCTGGAGTAACTCAGCGGGTCAGGCAGCATCTGTGGAGAACATTTATAGGTGACGTTTCAGAACAGGACCCTTCTTCACATTGCACTAAAATAAATACATTAAGACCAACTAAAGTGTGGAAACGGGCCCTCTGGTCCACTAAGTCAGCACAATCCAGCAATCACCCCGTACGCTAGCACTATCCTACACACTAGGGACAGTTTACTGAAACCAATTAACCTGCAAATCTGAATGTCTTTGGTGATGGAAGCCAGAACACCTGGAGAAAACCCACATGGTCACAGGCAGAACATACAAACTATACAGACAACACATGTTGTCAGGATTGAACCCAGGTCTCCGGGCCGCTGAGGCGGAGGATGTTCACCGTCGGGGTTCGGCGTCGGCGTTCCACCAGCCCGGCGTGAGGGCCTGAACATCGGGCCACCCGGGGCGGCGACTGCGGGTGCTAGGAAGGCCTCGACCACGGGTGAACATCTGGGAAGAACGGAGGGGAGGCTGGCTGGACTATGGTGCCTTCCTCACCTTGGTGCCACTGTGTTATGTTGTGTCGTGGACTTTCAGTGTTTGTGCTTTTTTTTAAATTCTATTTTATTTTTAATATGTTTTATTATTTATTATTATTTATTTATTTGTATTTTTATGATACTGCCTGTAAGGGAAATTCATTTCGTTGTCTCTAACTGAGACAATGACAATAAATTTGAATACAATACAATACAATACAACTCTACCACTGTGCTGCCCAATCTTTCCCCAAACACTGAAACCCAAGAGAGGTTTTGAAACAGGGGCCTTACCTTAAAGTAATCTCCAGAAAGACCAGATCCCGAGAGCTGACTAAGATGTACAAAACAGTCAAATTATTACACCACATATATTAAACTCTACTTTCCCTGTAACAGGAGCCAACTACAACCAGGGAACATGGCTCTGTCCAAAGACAAAGTGCTGGAGGCATTCAGCAGTTCAGGCACAATCTGCCTGACTGCAAGTGGAATGGACAGATGACACCTCAGGTCAGCAACCTTCCTCAGACTGATGAAAGAGAGTGAAAAGAGGCAGAGGCACGCAGGACAAAGCCAGCAAGTAAATAGGGGGTACCATATAACGATATAACAATTACAGCACGGAAGCAGCTCATCTCGGCCCTTCTAGTCCGTGCCGAACACTTATTTTCCCTTAGTCCCATCTACCTGCACTCAGACCATAACCCTCCATTCCTTTCCCGTCCATATGCCTATCCAATTTATTTTTGAATGATAACATCAAACCTGCCTCCACCACTTCCATCAGCTGCCTCCACCACTCCATCAGCTACCACTCTGAGTAAAGAAGTTCCCCCTCATGTTACCCCTAAACTTCTGTCCCTTAATTCTCAAATCATGTCCTCTTGTTTGAATCTTCCCTACTCTCAGTGGGAAAAGCTTATCCACATCAACTCTGTCTATTCCTCTCATCATTTAAAATACCTCTATCAAGTCCCCCCTTAACCTTCTGCGCTCCAAAGAATAAATACCTAACTTGTTCAACCTTTCTCTGTAACTTGGTTGCTGAAACCCAGGCAACATTCTAGTAAATCTCCTCTGTGCTCTCTCTATTTTGTTGACACCCTTCCTATAATTAGGTGACCAGAATAGTACACCATACTCCAGAATTGGTCTCACCAATGCCTTGTACAATTTTAACATTACATCCCAACTTCTCTACTCAATGTTAGGCTGATTAGCATATGGATGGAGTGAGTGCCAAAGGCTCAAGGTGAAAGGGACAAAATGTCAAATAACTAGGAGAGATATGGGTTGAAGAGAGAGTGGGAAATATGGGACTGTTTGAGAGATGAGCGTACAGAGGAAGGGAAAGGACTAGTGTTAGTTGGTGAGTTAATTAGTTAGTCAATTAACTTGTTAGTCAGTCAATTAGTTAGTCAGTCAACTAGTACAGTGTTGGGGGGGGGGGTGAAGGGAAGTACACTCATCTCTAATCTCCTTGTCCCATATTTACCTTCCCAACCCACCTCCCTCTGGCTTTACATTTCACAGTTCTTGTCCTTATCTAACATGTTTTATCACTTTCACCTTCAACCTATGTCACTTACTCCACCCATCACCCACTCACCTGTATCCACCCATCTGCCCATCACCCACTCATCTGTATCCACCCATCACCCACTCACCTGTATCCACCCATCTGCCCATCACCCACTCACCTCTATCCACCCATCACCCTCTCACCTGTATACACTAGCACTATCCTACACATTAGGGACAGTTTACTAAATCCAATTAACCTACAAATCTCTGAGCCTCTGGCCCACTGAGTCTGCACAATCCAGTGATTACCCCGTACACTAGCATTATCCTACACACTAGAGACAGCTTACTAAAACCAATTAACCTACAAATCTCTGAGCCTCTGGCCCACCAGGTCTGCACAATCCAGTGATTACCCCGTACACTAGCACTTCCTACACACTAGACAGTTTACTAAAACCAATTAACTGAGCCTCTGGCCCAGCGATTCTGCACAATCCAGCGATCACCCCGTACACTAGCACTATCCTACACACCAGACACTTTACTAAAACCAATTAACCTGCAAATCTGTGAGCCAGCCTACAGATGCTGCCTGACCCATCGAGTTCCTCCAACTCTGCTTTTATTGCTAAAGATCCAGCATCCAGAATTATATAACTCTTGACCAAAAATAAATAGGAAACCCCATTGCTAATCTTTCAAAATCTTATCCCCACTGAAACCAAAAGAAGGGTTGAAATAGGGGCCTTACCTTCACACCATCTCCATGAAGATCAAATCCAGATAGACTGGATAAGGTTGCACGAACGTTACAGCACGTGCAGCAGTTCACAATATCAGAGGAAACCCGACCGCAACAGACCAGACTCTACTTTAACCGACGAAAACATTAAATTGGACTTGTGTATCAGGAGAACAGCAACGGGGAAGAAGTTTATTCCATCTTACGCCAACATTTGGCAGAACGGGAAGAGACAGTCTAACCCCAGCAGGCACTTCCAGCAGCACAGGTCCAGTCCTTGGAGATCCTGGGTGGAAACAAATACAAATTATTCAGAGCAAACAGATTGCAGCAACGCAGACACTCGCCAAACCAAATATAGATTTAGACCAACTCTAAAGAACTACAGCAGGGTGAATGGAAGGGGCAGGATTAGTAAATTGTAATAAGACTCAAGAACCATGACTATTAAACTCACTTTCCCTCAGATAACTTTAACCAAGGAATAACTAGGTCAGAAACAGTGCTGGAGGTACTCAGTGGGTCAGGCACCATCTGCCCGAATGGACAGATGTTTCAGATCAGGACCTTTCTTCAGACTGATGGAGTTGGGAGAAAGCTGGGAAGAGATGGGAGCAGGACAAAGCCTGGTGAGTGATGCTGGATACAGTTGGGGGCTGATTAGCAGATAGGGGAGTAGTGACAAAGGCTAGAGGTGTAGAGGAGACAAGTGTCAGACAAGAAGAGGTGTGACATGCAACGCCAGAGAGAGGGGTCTGGGAAAGAGGGACAAGGATGAGCATACATTAGAGGGGAAAGGTGTAGGAGTGAGTGTTGAGTGAGGTGCACCAGGGTGGGGAGTGTAGGGAAAGAGGGGTGTTCCTTCATCAGTACACTCATCCCCATCTCCAAATCACATTCCCTTTTATCCCTTCTGGTACCATTGCACCCGGCCCACTACACCCGGCTAGCCGGCTCATTACACCCTCATACCTCGCTCCAGTTTTACATTTCACACCTCTGGAATGTTTTGTCATCTTTTCACCTCTAGCCTTTGTCATTTTCTCCACCACCTGCCCATCATCCCATCACCTGTACCCACCCATCACTTGCCAAGTTTTGCCCCATTTTCCTTTTCCAACCTTCTCCCACTACTCCAGTCTGAAGGCTTCCAAGCTTATAAGTCATCTGTCCATTTCCCCCCACAGATGTTGCCTGACCCGCTGAATTCTGCCAGCACTGTTTATTTGTTCCATGGCATGGCCAAAACCTAGAATAAACCCCTGTTAGGATGAAGGCCAAGACAATGAGGAAGTGGGGAACCTAATGAAGGCAAGTGGATTTGGACAAGGGTAATGATCTCATGGGCCAGACCAAAGTGGCCGTTCCCCAGTCAAGACCTCAGATTGGACGAGTCTTCAGGTCACCGTATCCTCAAGCACAAGTACACACCACGCAAAGTCCAGAGAGAGAAGGCAGCACCATCCAGTCAAGTGGTGTCAGGAGAAGGTGATCACTGGTATCATGCTGGCGGAGTTGGCATGTGGAACCAATATCTCACCCCTCCCCCATACATCCCCTTCGCTGTCCTCACCCCCATACATCCCCCACCCTGGAAGGTGATCACTGGTATCATGCTGGCGGAGGGGAATCCACCACATTGGCATGTGGAACCAATATCTCACCCCTCCCCCATACAGACCCCTCACTGGCCCCACCCCCCCATACATCCACCTCACTGTCCCCACACATCCCCCTCACTGTCCCCACCCCCCATACATCCCCCTCACTGTCCCCACCCCCCATAAATCTCCCTCCCTGTCCCCACCCCCCATAAATCTCCCTCCCTGTCCTCACCCTCCATACACTTACAAAATTCTTAAGGGGTTGGACAGGCTAGATGCAGGAAGATTGCTCCCGATGTTGGGGAAGTCCAGGACAAGGGGTCACAGCTTAAGGATAAGGGGGAAATCCTTTAAAACCGAGATGAGAAGAACTTTTTTCACACAGAGAGTGGTGAATCTCTGGAACTCTCTGCCACAGAGGGTAGTCGAGGCCAGTTCATTGGCTATATTTAAGAGGGAGTTAGATGTGGCCCTTGTGGTTAAAGGGAGCAGGGGTTATGGAGAGAAGGCAGGTACGGGATACCGAGTTGGATGATCAGCCATGATCATATTGAATGGCGGTGCAGGCTCGAAGGGCCGAATGGCCTACTCCTGCACCTAATTTCTATGTTTCTAGCAATGTTACAACATTTTGAGATTTAAAAAATCAAGTCTCTAATTTATCCCATCAGATAAAGCATAAAAAGAAGTTTAATTTGACACCCAATTCTCTTTCATATCTCAAGTATTTAAAAAGTTATGGCCATTTTCATACTCGGAAATTAGCATCTTGTTCCCCATTGATTTTCTATGGACATAACAAAAAAGCTGTGATCGTGTGCAGTCAAAAGCCCATAACTTTCTTAAAAATTAAGAGAACTGAATGAAATTTTCAGTTATCGTAGATTGAACCATTCTGAAACAAATATAAAATAATCTTACTTGGATGACCTGAAATTAAAGCATATAATTAGTTAGTTACCCAAGTGTAGCTAATTTCAAACTTCAATTACTAGATCTAAACATCTATCCATTTCTTAATAAATGATTAACATTTTTAAATAGCCTAAGTGTCCAAATAATATTCATAAATAATTCACAATAAAACATGATTTTTAAATCTCATTTACATTAATATATAGGCCAAATGGAAGGAATTTAGTGTTCAATTGCCGTAAATTAAAGTCCATTTTAAATCAGCTTTCTAGTGGGATCCTGTGAACGCGCTGGTTTAGAACGTTCACATTGCGCTAGATTTGTGCCCTCAAATGCCCAGAAAAATACTGCGGGATATAATGGGCCCAAAATGAGCTACTCGCAATATTAAACTTTGTATAAAGGGATCTTCAGAAGCCCTTTTTAATGTAAAAATATGCAGCCTACCTTCAATTGTTTGCTCTATGAGACCCTGACAGCTGCCGTTGTTCGCGGGTTTAGAGATTGATTTTTAAACTACTATAACTATTATACGAGGCCTTTAAAACTAATAATAGCTTTTGCGACGGGGTCTTCCAGCGATTTTTCGTTAATAATTAACTAGGCTGAACATCTTCGATTTGAACAGCCTAGAGAAAATCGCGTTTTAAACCCGCCCCCCTCTAAACGGCGCCAAAATCGCGCACACCCGCAGCGACAGATTTTCAGCGACGCTTCAGGTAGGCTTTGCAACATACCTAATGTTTCTACATCCCCCTCACTGTCCCCACCCCCCGACATCCCCCTCACTGTCCCCACCTCCCATACATCCCCCTCACTGTTCCCATACATCCCCCTCACTGTCCCCACCCCCATACATCCCCCTCACTGTCCCCACCCCCCCGACATCCCCCTCACTGTCCCCACCCCCCATATATCCCTCTCACTGTCCCCACCCCCCCACATCTAACTCCCTCTTAAATATAGCCAACGAACTGTGGCCTCAACTACCTTCTGTGGCAGAGAATTCCACTGATTCACCACTCTGTGTGTGAAAAAAAATGTTTTTCTCATCTCGGTCCTAAAGGTTTTCCCCCTTATCCTTAAACAGTGTGTGTGGCCCCTAGTTCTGGACTTCCCCAACTTCAGGAACAATCTTCCTGCATCTAGCCTGTCCAACCCCTTAAGAATTTTGTAAGTTTCTATAAGATCCCCCCTCAATCTTCTAAATTCTAGCGAGTACAAGCCGAGTCTATCCAGTCTTTCTTCATATGAAAGTCCTGACATCCCAGGAATCAGTCTGGTGAACCTTCTCTGTACTCCCTCTATGGCAAGAATGTCTTTCCTAAGATTAGGAGACCAAAACTGTATGCAATACTCCAGGCGTGGTCTCACCATTACCCTGTACAACTGCAGTAGAACCTCCCTGCTCCTATACTCAAATCCCTTTGCTATGAATGCTAACATACCATTCGCTTTCTTCACTGCCTGCTGCACTTTCATGCCTACTAGAGCTCTATCCAACTCTCTCTTCAATCCATCCAGTGATTTGGCCTCCACTGCCGTCTGTGGCAGGGAATCCCACAAAAAAGATTCCAAAGTTACATCCTTTTATTCTGACTATGTGCCCTCTGGTGCGAGACTCTTCCACTAGTGGAAACGCCCTTTTAGTTTGGAGATACAGCACAGAAACAACACAATTCCAGTTGCACCAAAAAAAAAATCATCATTAAAAATCCTGGACACTTCAAATGACAAACAATTGAAAGGAAAAGTCAGCAGAATTAATCAAAGATGCAAACACAATTCAGTAGGAAGCTGTAGTGTCCTCACCGACCTCATGCCCTGGAGATATAGATCCACATCAGACGCAAGGGGAGACTCCCTGTCTCTACCCTGAGCTCTGCTCCCATCCACAGCCCAGGCCAACTACACTCAGACACTCCACAACTACACCTTTTATACACAGCAGCTGACAATTTTCTAATCAGCTTCAATCAAGCCAATGGCCACATTAACCCTTCGCCCACCAGTGGCCAATCAATGTTTGTTGCACACATCATGATATCCACCTGGGGCAGTAGTTGTCTGTGGGACAATAATTGGCCAACACGCCCCATCTAAACTAGTCCCACCCCTACCAACATGCCCCATCTACACTAGTCCCACCCCGACCAACATGCCCCATCTACACTAGTCCCACCCCGACCAACATGCCCCATCTACACTAATCCCACCCCGACCAACCTGCCCCATCTACACTAGTCCCGCCCCGACCAACATGCCCCATCTACACTAGTCCCAACATGCCCCATCTACAATAGTCCCACCCCGACCAACATGCCCCACCTACACTAGTCCCACCCCGACCAACATGCCCCATCTACACTAATCCCACCCCGACCAACATGCCCCATCTACACTAGTCCCACCCCAACCAACATGCCCCATCTACAATAGTCCCACCCCGACCAACATGCCCCATCTACAATAGTCCCACCCCGACCAACATGCCCCATCTATACTAGTCCCACCCCGACCAACATGCCCCATCTACACTAGTCCCAACATGCCCCATCAACACTTGTCCCACCCCGACCAACATGCCCCATCTACACTAGTCCCACCCCGACCAACATGCCCCATCTACACTAGTCCCACCCCGACCAACATGCCCCATCTACACTAATAATAATAATGGATGGGATTTATATAGCGCCTTTCTAATACTCAAGGCGCTTTACATCGCATTATTCATTCACTCCTCAATCACACTTGGTGGTGGTAAGCTACTTCTGTAGCCACAGCTGCCCTGGGGCAGACTGACGGAAGCGTGGCTGCCATTCTGCGCCTACAGCCCCTCCGACCACCACCAATCACTCACACACATTCACAGACATTCACACACAGGCAAAGGTGGGTGAAGTGTCTTGCCCAAGGAGACAACGACAGTATGCACTTCAAGCGGGATTCGAACCGGCTACCTTCCGGTTGCCAGCCGAACACTTAGCCCATTGCGCCATCTGTCGTCCCAAAAACACTAGTCCCACCCCGACCAACATGCCCTATCTACACTAGTCCCACCCCGACCAACATGCCCCATCTACACTAGTCCCACCCCGACCAACATGCCCCATCTACACCAATCCAACCCCGACCAACATGCCCCATCTACACTAGTCCCACCCTGACCAGCATGCTCCATCTACACTAGTCCCACCCCGACCAACATGCCCCATCTACATTAATCCCACCTGCCCGCGTTTGGCCCATGTCCCTCCAAACCTGTCCTATCCAAGTGTCTCTTAAACGTTGAGATAGTCCCTGCCTCAACTACCTCCTCTGGCAGCTCATTCCATACACCCACCACACTCTGTGTGGAAATGGTGCCCCTCAGATTGACATTATTAATGTGAACAATTTGTGCACAACTCTGCTGGTGTGAGTAATAAATGAAATGATAGATAGTGGTGGAGCGGTAGAGTTGCTGCCTCACAGCACCAGAGACCCGAGTTCCATCCTGAATACGGGTGCTGTCTGTACGGAGTTTGCACGTTCTGCCCGTGACCTGCGCGGGTTTTCTCCGGATACTCCAAAGACCTGCTGGTTTGTAGGTTAATTGGCTTCTGTAAAATTGTCCCTAATGTGTGTAGGATGCAGCTAGTATACGGGGTGATCACTGGTCGGCGATGACTCGATGGGCCGAAGGGCCTGTTTCCGTGCAGTGTCTCTAAAATCTAAACAATACCCGGTGACTTGGCCTCCACCGCCCTCTGTGGCAATGAATTCCACAGATTCACCACCCTCCGGCTAAAGAAATTCCTCCTCATCTCCTGTCTAAATGCATGAGTGGGAAAGGCAAAGAGGGTGAGGAGCCAGACGTGGGCATGTGGGACTAGCTTCGATTGGCATGGCTGTGTGTTTCTGTGCTGTGGGACTGACTGACGGGGTTCAACAGGGTAGTAGTTTGATGCTTCAGCCTGCAGCAACCCAGGAGAACTGTGTTCCAGATGCTTCATTAGTTTGTTGTTCTGCACATCGATCGGGAGGCGATGAAATCTCCCGTTCACACGCAGCCGCCAGAGCAAACAGTGTACATACAGTGATGATAAACACTGTAATAAACGCAATATCCAGTGCAGAACAGTGTACATACAGTGGTGACAAACGCTGTAATAAATGTAATATCCAGTGCAGAACAGTGCAAGATTGTGTTGCCCGGGGTAGCACGGACGAGAGGGACCGAAGGGCCTGTCGCTGGGCAGGGCAGGGCAGGGCAGGACGATCGCCGACGCTGTCCGTGTGGAGTTTGCACGCTTACCCCTCCGTGGTGGACCTGATGTGGGTCGGGGCAGGGTGGGCGAGCTCAGCCTTCCAAGCCTCAATCCAAGCTCAGCCTTCCTCCCGTGCATCCTAGCCCCGACGGGCCGAGTGTCTCCTCCTCCTCCCGTGTATCATAGACCCGACGGGCCGAGTGCCGTCTCCTTCCTCCCGTGTATCCTAGCCCCGACGGGCCGAGTGCCTCCTCCCGCGCTTCCTAGCCCCGACGGGCCAAGTGCCACCTCCTTCCTCCCGTGCATCCTAGCCCCGACGGGCAGAGTGTCACCTCCCGTGCATCCTAGCCCCGACGGGCCGATTGTCGTCTCCTTCCTCCCCGGACAACAACCGAGGGGAAAACACAGACGAAACCTGTTCCAACCACCCGAATCCCTCAGGGAATGCCCCTGTCCTGACTTTGAAATCAAGCCGTCACAATTGTGCACGAACCGTCAGCATTATCCTTGTTTTAATAAATAGACAAAAGCTGATCAAGTTCAAGTTGGAATGTATTGCCACATGCACCAATTAAGGTCCAGTGATTTTTGAGTTACCACACAGCCACACTGAGTAAAAAGCAACAAGACACACAGCCACATAAAATAAAATCTAACATCAACATCCACCACAGTGGAATCCACATTCCTCACTGTGATGGAAGGTAATAAAATTCAATCATCTTCCCCTTTTGTTCACCCGTGGTTGGTCGGGGTTTTTGAACCCTCCGCAGTCGCCGCTCACTCACTGCCGGCTGACACACGACATAAAAGTCCTTTTTAACTTCCATGATCCAAAGACATCCTCATGAAGAAGGCCTACGCTTGGACAGCTATCCAGCCAGAAGATGCGAAAGCATTGCTGGAGTTTGCAATATTTCATACAAGTATGAAAGAAATGACTACACTCTTAGACCACATGCAAGAAATGAATGTTGTCGGCAATATGAAAATGATCACTCTAAAACTGTCCTATAGACTTAGAGAAAAGATAAAGCTGGTCTGTTAGAGGAATATGAGAATGGACAGGCCATGCTTCCTGATCTGGGGAACTTTATAGAAAAGCAAGTACGGTTCATGTCAAATTTACACTGCGGGAGTATTCAAGATCCTAAACCAATCGCAACTGTCAAAGGTTCTACCTTTACTAAAACAAAAGTAAGATCAGGACCTAAGGGAAGTAGTTTTGTTTCCGCTGTAAATACCTGCAGAAACGAAAGGCCAAAAGGAAGAAGATACATCTACTGTTAAACCAAGATGGTTCTGCTTGTCATCCAGCGAGAAGAAGATACATCTACTGTTAAACCAAGATGGTTCTGCTTGTCATCCAGTGAGAAGAAGATACATCTACTGTTAAACCAAGATGGTTCTACTTGTCATCCACTGAGAAGAAGATACATCTACTGTTAAACCAAGATGGTTCTGCTTGTCATCCAGTGAGAAGAAGATACATCTACTGTTAAACCAAGATGGTTCTGCTTGTCATCCAGTGAGAAGAAGATACATCTACTGTTAAACCAAGATGGTTCTGCTTGTCATCCATCGAGAAGAAGACAGAGGAATGACAAAGAGATGGCCCACGAGGGGAGGGATGGGAAGGGGGCTGTCGATGACTGGTCAACTCAGACCTTGCATCTCATCCCAAGAATGGACACCACATTCTTGACAGGGCCAAGGAGAGCTTGTAATAGGAACACTTCTCCATCTGTTTCCCACCACGGATGGCTGACCTGCTGAGTTCTACCGGCACTTTGGTGGGGAATGGACAGGTGACGTGTCGGGTCTGGACCATTGTTTGGACTGATGGAGTCGGGGGAGAAAGCTGGAAAATAGAGATGGGATTGGGACAGACTCCACCACTTGATTAGGAGGGGGGAGTCTCCTTAATTTGGGGTCTGCGTACAAGACAGACTTACGACAGTTCGGAGAGATGACAACCAAACAAGCACAAAGCAAATGCACAATAAACCCACAAATCTATTTCCAAAGTCTCCGTTCGGTCTCAATATTTATGTAGGAATACAGATTTCCTTGGACATCAGTCTGATGGGCTGAACGGCCTCTTCTGCGCTGGGTCATTCATTCTGATCCCTCAGATCTGGATCAGAATTCAGGGTCTGCAATGCGACAACTTCGTTTGAATTGTTTGTGACATTTCCTGTAACTTCCCGTGGATTTCTGCAGCTCTGTATCAAACAAGAGCAACAAATATGCTTTAAATAAAGAGTTTATACTGCAATGATAAACGATAGGCTGGAAGTGATAGGTAAGATTGAGTTTGGAGTCAAAGTTGGGAACATTTACATGGCCATATCATGTAAACATAAACACTCATTAGGAGAACGAGGAGTTCTGTAGCCCCATTGAAGGATGGATGTGAAGGCTTTGGAGAAGATGCAGAACAGATTTACCAGGATGCCGTCTGCATTTGAGTGGGAAAAAATGCAACATTTATGAAGTTTTACGAAAGGTTGTGGTAGAAACAGCTCTGAGAGTGGCGTTTAAGAGGTTTTTAGATAGTTAGATAGGCACATTAATATGCAGGGGGTGGAGAGGTTTGGATCATGATTTCATAGCAAAAGGATTTGAGTATAGGAGCAGGGAGGTTCTACTGCAGTTGTACAGGGTCTTGGTGAGACCACACCTGGAGTATTGCGTACAGTTTTGGTCTCCTAATCTGAGTAAAGACATTCTTGCCATAGAGGGAGTACAGAGAAGGTTCACCAGACTGATTCCTGGGATGGCAGGACTTTCATATGAAGAAAGACTGGATAGACTCGGCTTGTACTCGCTATAATTTAGAGGATTGAGGGGGGTTCTTATAGAGACTTACAAAATTCTTAAGGGGTTGGACAGGCTAGATGCAGGAAGATTGTTCCCGATGTTGAGGAAGTCCAGAACTAGGGGTCACAGTTTAAGGATAAGAGGAAAATCTTTTAGGACCGAGATGAGAAAATCATTTTTTACACAGAGAGTGGTGAATCTCTGGAATTCTCTGCCACAGAGACTTCTTTGCTTCAGATTCTCATCCTTCGATGCCACGTTCACACACTATTTCTGTGCTGCACTGTTTGATACAAAACACTAAAATACAGATTGTCATCACTCTACTATGTTCTGTGAACAGCCATTTCCTCAATGTCAGAGACAGCCCGCCATTGGTTTCTGATATATTGAAAAGCTCATGAAATTCTCACCGTTCATCCTCCACGAGCAGCAAATTAGTCCAAGAGCAACGGCCACTTTAATCACCAAGTAGCCCAGAACTATGATGATCCTAATGTCTGTGAAGGACAAAATGTCTAATGATCCTGTGAAGGACAAAATTGACATATTAATTTCCTTTCTCCACCGTGTTTCATAATTAAATAACCCTGTCTGTGATATGACACTGGGACACAGTGAGAAATATTTGTGCCACGTCTAAGTCCAGGGTACCTTTTATTTCTTGTCCATAAGATCTGAGTACTTCTGTTTGATATTTTCTGCTTCAATACTTTTGGAACATTGTGAATATGTTTTAGGTCTGAATATACACAAAATAGGTTGATCCATTATCTAAACTGATGTCAACCAGGTGTCTACACAAGAGGGCGTGGATACAGATTCACAGCTGAGACTCTGCAGGATCTGAATTCTTACTCTGGGCCGTATTGCCTGAGGAGCTAATAGAGTCATAGAGTGATACAGTGTGGAAACAAATCTATCAGCCCAACTTACATGTCCCAGTTACACTAGTCCCACCTCCCCCAAGCTTGGTCCATATCCCTACAAACCTGTTATATCCATTACCCAGTGAGGTGTGAGAGGCATGTCTCATTCACTTGGGTTTATTTAAAGAAATGTCCATTTTATAAAGGTGTAATCTTGCTTCAATGTTACCCTCATGTATAGCTTTGAAAGTTCTGTGTTTCTGTAACATGTAAACACAAAATACTTCATATTTGTTGTTGCTTTATTCACTGATATAACATTATGCCATCAATTGACAGGCTCCAGTGAAGTTACACTTTGATCTGTAGCATTGGGCATTGATGGAAATATGGGAGACTTTGAGAGAAATTGTTTTATTTAGGATTATACAGGGAAAAGGGTTGGAAGTTTGCAACCTTCATGTGGTCCGCCCTGTTTCAACTAATGCAATCAACTCGACGTGTACAAACGGAAGATCAAATAGAACAAGTTGTCCCACAACTTTAGGCTGTGCACGCCACACGCAAGAAGAAGGTACAGGAAAAAGTAGAATTAATATTCCAGCAGTGGTTCAAGGATGTTATTGGTCCTTGTGAAATCTGCGGTTAGAATTTTGTTTGGAAATGCCTTTAATGTCAAGTATTTAATACAGTCAAGGTACAGCTATATTCCCCTATCAAATGTCAGGACATCAAAACTCAATCATGACTCTAAGTATGAAGAACAAACCCTTATCACTTACCACGGGGCTCCTGATACGGGACAAAAAGCCGGGGCAGGTCTTGATCAAACAAACCACATCTCCAGTTCCCTCTGCCTCTCTCAGCTTTCTGAATAACCAGACTCAGTGATTTCTCTTCCTCAGTCAGTGCCTTTTCTCCAACACGTTTGCCATCGCCATTGATCCAAAGCAGTCTCATTGGCCAAATGATGTTAGACACAGAGCAGGTCAGGGTAACGTTGTATCCCTCAGTCGCTGCATCAGACGGTTCAGCTGTGACTGTGGAAACAAGCAGGTTGTTTACATTTTAAACAATAAGTTCATCAGTAAACTCAGTGGCAACATTCTGACTCCTACCTTTCACTGTGATTAGATCAATGATGGACAATCGGTTTTGTTCCAGATCACAGACGTAAACTCCGGCATCTCGAAAGACAACGGGGACAATCCTCACATTGAAATCCTTGCCATCGTAGAGTTTCCCTGAGGTCACCAGTCGATTCACGCAGTTGGTCCCATTGACATTGATGATGATGGGCTGAGAACGTTCTGCAGATGCTATTAATTTCCACTGTTAAAGGGGATGAGGTGTCCAGGCCCACTCAGGACGGGAATAGTTACGACCATTGCTCCCAGAACAAACCAGATGAAGTTCACTGTGATCGGTGCTGGAGCGGTAAAGTGTGTATCCCCCATCATATTAATCTGTATCAGAGAGACATAGGATAACTCCTTTCAGTATTACAGTTACTGTGCCATACACAGATTCTCAACCGTATTCTTATAAACATTTGTGGTGTTTTGTTCAACTGATCAAGTTTCAAATGAAACATCTTTCATGAATGCCGCTCTAAACTCATCAGATCTTTATAATAATACTAGACCAAGTGCAGACCCGTTGGGTCTGTTCCCCCAACGTGCGGTTGTGGGGGGGGGGAGGCGGCATGCAGCGTCACACACACTAACTATCCCCCCCCCCCGCACTCACGCTAATCACCCCCCTTGATATTATATTAATATTATTAATTTGCTCCTTTTACCCCATAACCCCCCTATTTACTGACGCATAGCTCCCAACTTGCAGTCACATCTAGAGAGGCGGGGGGAGCAGGGAGGGGGAGGGAGGGTGGAGGGAAGGGGGTAGGGGTGTGTGGAGGGGAGGGGGGTTTAGGGGTGGGACGTTGGGGGAGGGGGAGTGAGAGGAGGGTGAGAGAGGAGGGGGAGAGCGAGGAGGGGGAGAGAGAGGAGGGGAGAGAGAGGAGGGGGAGAGAGGAGGGGGAGAGAGAGGAGGGGGTAGAAAGAGGAGGAGGGGCGAGAGGAGGGGGAGAGAGAGGAGGGGGAGATAGAGGAGGGGGAGAGAGAGGAGGGGGGAGAGAGGAGGGAGGTGTGAGAGGAGGGGGGAGAGAGAGGAGGGGGGAGAGAGGAGGGGGGGAGAGAGGAGGGAGAGGAGAGAGAGGAGGGGGAGAGAGAGGAGGGGAAGAGAGAGGAGGGGGAGAGAGGAGGGGGGGGAAAGAGGTGGGGGAGAGAGAGGAGGGGGGAGAGAGGAAGGGGGAGAGAGAGAAGGGGGAGAGAGGAGGGGGAGAGAGAGGAGGGGGAGAGAGAGGAGGGGGGAGAGAGAGGAGGGGGAGAGAGAGGAGGGGGAGAGAGGAGGGGGGAGAGAGAGGTGGGGGGAGAGAGAGAGAGAGGGGAGAGAGGAAGGGGGAGAGAGAGGAGGGGGGAGAGAGAGGAGGGAGGAGAGAGAGGAGGGGGGAGAGAGAGGAGAGGGAGAGAGAGAGAGGAGTGGGGGGGAGAGAGGATAGAGGAGGGGAGAGAGAGAGAGAGAGAGAGAGGAGAGGGGGGGAGAGGAGAGAGGAGGGGAGAGAGAGAGAGAGAGAGAGAGAGAGAGAGCATTTTTACTTCAACCCAAACCCAAACAACCATTTGCAGGCAGTGCTTTTTTACTTCCAACTAACCATATTTTCATTTTCAAAGCACATTAAGGGTACTCACAGCTGTGGCGACATTTGTTCAGTGTCATTCAGAGCTCTGATTGAGGCACACCACTTGCAGAGACTGCTTGAGGCACACTACTTGCAGAGACTGATTGAGGCAACCCACTTCCTGGTTTTATAGTCCCTCCCCCTCCCTCCAGCGGGGGCAGCAGAGAGAATGGGGAATGTTGTAAAAACATTAATATCTCTGTCATTTTTCATCGACGGGAAAAATTCTCGGCACACATGCGGCGGAGGGGGATCTGAGCGAGGTGGCCAAAAATGACGGCCGTAGGTGGCGGCGTTCTCTCGGAAATCGCAGCACAGATGGCCATAACCGGTCAAGAACAGAGTTTTAGTAATATAGACAATGTGCTGTACGGCAGTAAGTTGCAGTGAAGTGTGGATATTCCACTGTACATTTCAACATGAGGTTGGCCCCCACACCCGGACTGTCCGGGAATGTCCCGGGATGGAATGAAACCTCCCGGAGACTCCCGAGAGCGGTGTGGGAGGTGAATGTCTCTGTCAGTCTGCAGGAGGTGGTTCAGGTTCAGATTCATGTTCAGGTTCGGGTTCGGGTTTAGGTTCGGGTTCGGGTTCAGGTTCGGGTTCGGGTTCGGGTTCGGGTTCGGCTTCGGGTTCGAGTTCCGGTTCGGGTTCGGGTTCGGGTTCGGGTTCTGGTTCGGGTTCCGGTTCGGGTTCGGGTTCGGGTTCGGGTTCGGGTTCGGGTTCAGGTTCAGGTTCGGGTTCAGGTTCAGGTTCAGGTTCAGGCTGTGGACAGAAGCAGCCCAGAGGATGCCTGAACGGGGCAGACCCGGACACGTTGGCACTTCAAGTGGGTCGGCACATTCCCATTATTCCCACCATCCCTCTCCCATTCACACCCATTGATTCCCTGTCCTTCCCTGTTCCCTGGTCCTGCTCCCAGCTGAATGCTGATCCAAAGTCCGAGTCTGCAGCATCTGGAATCACTTCAAGCAACACCAGACTCGGAGAGAAGGGTCAGTGTGGGGAGAGGGGATGGATTGTTGTTCAGTGTTGATGTGTGGGTCGGGACCCCAGTGTGTGTGTGAGCAACAAATGCTGGTGACTACACTTTCTATCTGACACTTTGACGTGAGTCCTGTATCAGTATCTCAGTCTCAGATACTGGAGCATTGATGGCAAGATGAGTCCTGTATCAGTATCTCAGTCTCAGATACTGGAGCATTGATGGCAAGATGAGTCCTGTATCTCAGTCTCAGATACTGGAGCATTGATGGCAAGATAAACTGACAAAATATTTTACTGAACAATGGTTACAGAAAGACATCGCCCTCCTGTGCTGTGTGTGTGTCTGTCACACAGAGACAAGCAGGCAGCTGCTCCACACAGAGACTTTCTGGAAACTTCTCCCTGATCATTGCAGCATTTTATACTGGAAAGCAGTTGGTCACTGCCACAGTTCTTCACGGAGCGCACATATAATATTACAAGAAGCACCGTGATACAAATGTCTACTTGATATCCAATGGGAGGTGTTTACACTTACACTTGTCTACAGTAAAACCTGCGTTACTTGTGTGAAGAATGTTTCCGTTTTCCCACACATCACACACATACAGCTTCCCATGCACTGCCACTGTTTTTCACGGAGCGCACATATAATATTACGAGAAGCACCGTGATACAAATGTCTACTCAATTTGAGAAGGAAAAGGTTAAATCGGAAGTGTCAGTGATGCAGTTGAACAAAGGGGAATATGAAGGCATGAGAGGGGAGCTGGCCAAGGTAGACTGGAAAGGGATCCTAGCAGGAATGAAGGTGGAACAGCAATGGCAGGAATTTCTGGGCATAATCCGGAAGACGCAGGATCATTTCATTCCAAAAAGGAAGAGATATTCTAAGGGGATTAGGAGGCAACCGTGGCTGACAAGAGAAGTTAGGGGTAGAATAAAACTAAAAGTAAAGATGTATAACACAGCAAAGAGCAGCCGGAAGCCAGAGGATTGGGAAACTTTCATAGAACAATAGACGGAAACAAAACGGGCAATACGGGCTGAATAGATGAAGTACGAGGGGAAGCTGGCCAGGAATATAAAGAAGGACAGTAAAAGCTTCTTTAGATATGTTAAGGGATAAAGAGTAGCAACGTCTAATGTGGGTCCATTGAAGGCAGACACAGGTGAAATTATTATGGGCAACAAGGGAATGGCAGAAGAGTTGAATAGGTACTTCGGATCTGTCTTCACTAAGGAAGACACAAACAAACTCCCAGATGTACTGGAGGACAGAGGATCTAAGGGAGTAGAGGAATTGAAAGAAGTTTGCATTCGGCGACAAATGGTATTGGGTAGGCTAATGGGACTGAAGGATGATAAATCCCCTGGGCCTGGTGGTCTGCATCCCAGGGTCCTCAGGGAGGTGGCTCTAGAAATAGTGGATGCATTGGTGATCATTTTCCAATGTTCAATAGATTCAGGATCAGTTCCTATGGAGCCAAGGGATGTGGGGAGAAGGCAGGCACGAGTTATTGATTGGGGACGATCAGCCATGATCACAATGAATGGCGGTGCTGGCTCGAAGGGCCGAATGGCCTCCTCCTGCACCTGTTGTCTATGTTTCTATATCCAATGGGGGATGTTTGCACTCACCGTTGTCCGCAGTAAAATCTCCGTTACTTGTGTGAACAATGGTTCCGTTTTCCCGCATTTCACACACATACAGCTTCCCATCCTCCATTGTAACGTGTCGAACCATCAGATAGACCGTGTTATCCAGGCGGACCTGATCAGTGTTGCTCCTGTTCAGCTGGGATGAGTCCATGGGTCTCCAGTGAAGACTGTCTGTATCTGAGAGTCTGGAGATGGTGCAGCTGAGTGTAACGTCACTGCCCAGCAGAGGCCACTGTGGACTTGCCTCAACTGTGAAAAACAGATAAATGAGATTCAGAGTGAGTAGTGGTTTATAAAAGTCAAGTCCCAGATAGGACAATGACATTCTTGCTTGCTGCAGCACAACAGAATATTGTAGGCATCAATACAGATCAGTGTGTCCATATACCATAGAATATTTATATATACACACATAAATAAACAGATAAAGTACAATAAGCTGTTATAGTTCAGAGTTTGTTTGATGTTGTGTTTAATAGTCTGATGGCTGTGGGGAAGCTGCTGTTCCTGAACCTGGATTTTGCAGATTTCAGGCTCTTGTACCTTCTACCTGAAGGCAGTGGAGAGATGAGTGTGTGGCCAGGATGGTGTGGGTCCTTGATGATGTTGCCAGCCTTTTTGAGGCAGCAACTATGAGATCCCGTCGATGGAAGAGAGGTCAGACCCGATGATGGACTGGGCAGTGTTTACTACATTTTGCAGCCTTTTCTGCTCCTGGACGCTCAAGTTGTCGAACCAAGCCACGATGCAACCGGTCAGCATGCTCTCTACTGTGCACCTGTAGAAGTTAGAGAGAGTCCTCCTTGATAAACCGACTCTCCGTAATCTTCTCAGGAAGTAGAGGCGCTGATGAGCTTTCTTTACAGTTGCATCAGTGTTCTGGGACCAGGAGAGATTTTTGGAAAGATGCACGCCCAGAAATTTGAAGCTCTTGACCCTTTCCACCATCGACCCGTTGATATAAACGGGACTGTGGGTCCCCATCCTACCCCTTCCAAAGTCCACAATCAGTTCCTTGGTTTTGCTGGTGTTGAGGGCCAGGTTATTGTGCTGGCACCATGCGGACAGTTGCTCGATCTCTCTTCTATACTCTGACTCACCCCCATCAGTGATACGCCCCACAACAGTGGTGTCCTCAGCGAACTTGATGATGGAGCTCGCACTGTGACTGGCTACGCAGTCATGAGTATAGAGTGAGTAAAGCAGGGGGCTGAGCACGCAGCCTTGAGGTGCTCCCGCGCTAATTGTTATCGAGGCTGACACATTTCCACTAATACGAACAGACTGTGGTATGTGAATGAGGAAGTCCAGGATCCGATTGCAGAGGGATGCGCAGAGACCCAGTTCTGAGAGTTTGGTAACCAGCTTGGAGGGGATGATTGTGTTAAATGCCGGCTGTTCACCGTGGGACTGCAGGTGAAACCGGCAACATACCGGCGTTGTTTTATTTACACATGCTCTGTTTCAAATATTCACAAACTGTTGAATATGCATCTATTTCCACTCCTTCTAGGTGTATCTGATTGGTCTCAAGAGGTGAACTCTATGGCAGAGCCCATGTTCCACAGGTGATGGATGGACTTCCATCCACCTCGTCACAGGGTAACATTAAGTAGCAGTGTCACCCCGGGACCACTACACGGACACATTGGTTCCATACCACCTTGCTTTCCGCGATCACCTTACCGTGTGCCGGCAAGAAGACCATGGTATTCGCTGTGGCTAGATTCATTGATTTGCTGTTCCCAGTGAAGTCATCAAACTATTATCACCCATCCCTGCTGATCATTACAGAATCAATGAACAAAATCACTTCCCCAGTTGTTTGACTTTTCACCGGGTGGAAGAAGTCTCACAATTCCCGCCATTTCTCATCATTCATTATAGGTGACAATATTTACAGAGATTAATTCAATATTATTGATCCTTATCGCAACCACTCACCTTTCATCACAAATATTTCATATTGTTTCAGGATTTGCTTTCTCGGTTTTGTTTGAGTCAAAGTGAAAATTCCTGCCAATTTAAATGTGGGTTTATCAATTGTTGGAGCAAGGGTATTCGGATTCACTTTCATCCCCGGGTACAAGTTGCCAGCGGCGTTATCTTTGATCCAATTGTCCCCCGTTCTTCGAAAAGTCGACAATATTCTGTTTTCCTTCCCTGAGTGTGGTTTCCATTCCCAGACAACAACAGCGGCTTTCTCAGCATTGTCCGATCCGTTTAACACACTGTCGTCTCCATTATCCAATAAATACATTCGATTTCTGTTTTCTGTTGCGAATACGAACAATGAAGAATTAACATTTAAAGCACATTTTCCCCTCCCATCCCATATCTGTTAGCATTAATTTTGAACTGAATTTAATTCCAGACAGTTGTAATCTTCCTTGGAAACCCCAGCGAGGAAGTCACGGCTTGTGAAATATGTGTGTGTGGAATAACCTGGCCTGATTGATGCAGGGATATTTCATCACATGAGTGAGTGAGTGAGTGAGTAAGTGGGGGGGGGGGGAGGGAGGGAGGGAGGTGGGGATAGGGGTTGTGTTGGGGTTAGTGGAGGAACTACACCTGGTTTGAAGGGACTTTGTAGGAGCGTGAAGTGAAGACATTGCGTCTGGTTCTCGGGCTGCGACTGGATCGATAAGTCGAGGGCAGATCCACCCACATAGACTGTGGTGAGGAGATGTTGGGGAGGATGGTGTGGACAACCGTGTCAAAGGCTGCAGAGGCTGGGCGGGATGAGGAGAGAGAGTTTAACTCTGCAACAAGTTCACAGGAGGCCATTTCTGACTTTGATAAGGACCGTGTCGGTGCAGGAGAAGGAGAGGGAGTTGATGGGATGGGCTCAGAAATGGAGGTCAAGCAAGGATGGTGTGGATTTGTGAGGCAGCAACACATTCAGGGATGTGGAATGGAGTGTAGCGGCAGATTTTTCAGATCTTTCAGGAAATTAACTCCCTAGCCACTAATTGGTTGAGAGGGGATAAGGGGAATATCTTCGGTACGCATGCAAGCTGCCTCAGAGACTTACAGAGCTTCTACTTTCATAAAGCTTCAGCACACAGTCTTTTAATGAATATTTTTCTTTATTGTAGATATAAAACAGTAAGATACATCCAAGGTTTTTCGACTTGTTCCAGCAATCTTCTTCGAACTCCAGCGCATTGCTTCAGATACTAGAAAACTCTTTGTGTCTTCTTCTTCACATGAGGCTTGACATGCTTGACCTGCTTGACATGCTTGACATGCTTGACCTGCTTGACATGCTTGACATGCTTGACATGGTCGAAGGATAAACCTTCTCCCTCTCCTGTCCAAAACGAATTCCCAACTAAACTAACACGCAAGCAGTTAAGCTGCATAAACACGCCCCAAGACACGTCATAAAATCCCACCCACATTATAACGGGCTGGCTAAAATTTAAAGGAACATGCCATCCACAATGACATGCAAAATAGGCCAAATGGCCACTGCACACCGGCCCCTAATTGTTCCGAATACATAATGAGGCAATTACCAAATAACATCAAAAAAGTGGCCATTAAGGCTCAACATACATCAAAATCAAAATCAAAATATCAGGGAATAAAACCCTGTAGCTCCCTCGTCAGGAAATCAAACCGCGATCGCCCGCATGCTAGGCGTGGATACTAACCACCATACTAATGAGGAAAAAATAGCATGCACTATATATCTGCAATCACAATTCTTTCTCGACTCTTCCATCTTCGCTTTCGCCTTCTAGAAACAAGCACAACTTAGTTATTGGTCTTATTAAAACATTGTTTTTTGTTTTCAGTCGCACTATACGTACCAAACCCTGAACATCAGGCATGATTTCCAGTATTCTACCCATTAACCAAGAACCTCTAGATGCTGTAGAGTCAGCCACCAACACAATGTCGCCTGGAACAAAGTTCCTTTTAGTCCTTAGCCATCGTTGTCGTTCTTGGATTAAAGGCAAATACTCTTGTATCCATCTCCTCCAAAAAATATTTGCCATATATTGTACTTGCTTCCATCTACGTCTCATATACAAATCTTCTTTTACAAAAAGCCCAGGTGGAAGTGTTGGAATGGTTTTTAGCAGAAGAATATGATTTGGTGTGAGTACTTCCAGGTCATTAGGATCGTCAGAACCTTTCGTAATAGGTCGATCGTTTAAAATCGCCTCAATTTCACAAAACTGTGTCTGTAACCCTTCATCATCCAAAACTTGTTGTCTCAGAACGGAGCGCAGCACATTTGGCTCCCCGGCGGGGAATTGAACCCCGGTCTCCCCCAGCTTGTAATGTTAATATCTCTTCTTTGTATTTCTGCCTTTGACAGAAAGAAATGATCGCATTTTCTGCTTTGAGGAGATCATCAAGACATAGGCACTGTTGGCTAGGTGAAGCTTCAAAAACTTGCGTCTGGAATTTGATTTCCTTTTCCCTTTCCGCAGGATTCTTCTCCAAGATACTTTCTGTTATTTGTTTCTTTTCCCGAATTTTCATCAACAATCTTGTTTTTATCTTAAGAAACCAGGCTACCGATGTTCTCAATTTATTCCATGATGAAAAGTGGGTAATTAAACTATTCACGGTGTCATATGAGTTTTTTTCAATCACATTCACCGAAATGTTTTGTTTAATTTCCGGATCTGTTGTAGAGATTTCAAATCCGAGTTCAAGCTTTGGCCATTCTCTACTTGGCTTACTAAGAAACTTTGGCCCATTGATCCATCTCTTGTTATTAAGAAAGCAATTTGCTGTTTGTCCCCTAGAGGCTTCATCCGCAGGATTTTCCTTTGTATTAACATATCTCCATTGAGAAACATTAGTAGCTCCTAGTACAAAGGAAACTCTATTTGCAACAAATGTCATAAAACGTTTGCTTTCATTGTTAATGTATTTCAAAACCATAGTACTATCGGTCCAGAAGGTAGATTCTTCCAGTTGAAATTGCAGTTCCTTTTTCAGCATTATGTCAATTTTCACAGCTAAGACTGCTGCTGTAAGTTCCATTCTGGGAATCGTCTTTTGCTTCAATGGTGCTACTCTGGCTTTTCCCATTACGAATGCAACATGCACTCTTTTGTTTACATCTTGTAGTCTTAAGTATGAAACAGTCCCATAACCACTTTCGCTGGCATCCGAAAAGTGATGCAGTTGCGCATTTCCGATATTACCAATGGTTTTAGGCTTTATACACCGATCTACCTTAAACTTTGACATTTTTTAGAGG
Source organism: Amblyraja radiata (assembly GCF_010909765.2). Classification (NCBI taxonomy): domain Eukaryota; kingdom Metazoa; phylum Chordata; class Chondrichthyes; order Rajiformes; family Rajidae; genus Amblyraja; species Amblyraja radiata. The sequence continues at coordinate 90,068,877 of NC_045962.1, read as the reverse complement.
TCTTTTAACCATTCTGTCCAACTGTGCGAGGATGTTTGAGTTATACTCTCATCCCAACCAAGTTTTTCTCGACACAGATTCTGTAAAATTAACTTGGCTAGCAGTGTAAATGGTGCCAGAAATCCCAAAGGATCATATACTGAACCAATCACAGATAAGATACCCCTTCTTGTGCATGGTCGTTCCTGAATTGACAATTTAAACTTAAACACATCCGTTTCCACACACCAGTGCAGTCCCAGTGCCCTTTCCATTGGCAAGTTGTCTTTGTCTAAATCCATCACCTTGGTTTCTTCGGCTCTGTCATCTGGTGGAATGCTTTCCAAAACAGCACGACTGTTGCTGACCCACTTGGTAAGTACAAATCTTCCCTTATTGCAGAGAAAGGTTAGGTGCTTCACTATTTGAATTGCCTCTAACTCGGTAGATACGGATTTTAGGCAATCGTCCACATAAAAATTATTTTTCAAAGTGGAAATTACCTCCTCTGGGAAATAATCTTTATTATCCTCTGCGGTTTTCCTCAAAGCGAAATTCGCACAACTTGGAGATGACACTGCTCCGAAAAGATGTACTTTCATTCGTTAATCAACAAGGTCTTGCTGCACATCCCCTTCAGGCCACCATAAGAATCGCAGATAATCAATATGTTTACCAGTTACTTTCACTTGATAAAACATTGCTCTGATATCAGCCATCAAAGCTATCGGTTCTTGCCTAAATTTGATGAGAACTCCAAGGAGCGAGTTAGTAAGGTCTGGACCTTGCAGTAATTCACTGTTAAGTGATGTCCCTTTAAAGACTGCCGCGCAGTCAAAGACCACCCTCAATGTCCCTTTCTTCGAGTGGTACACCCCATGGTGCGGAATATACCAGATCTCTCCATCATCTCGATATAGTTGATTCATTGGTATCCTTTCAGCATAATCATTATTAATCATATTCTGTAAGAAGGATGTATATTCCTCTTGAAATTTCGTGTTCTTAACAAATTTACGTTTCAAACCATGAATACGCTGTTCAGCCATATAGCGATTATTTGGTAAATTGACACTTTCCTTCTTGAAAGGTAAATCCAAACAATAATGTCCATTTTTCATCTTAACTGAATGGTTCATAATATCGAAGAATTTCAATTCTTCTCTAGACATTTCTTCATGTTCTTGGCTGGTACTTTCATTGAAGTCATGATTATATTGCTTCATTAACAGCTTTTCCAATTTACCTGTAGATATTTGGTTAACAGCAACAGCACGGCAATTCATTTTGCTGGTGCTTTCCTTATTCTTACCCAAGGAGCCATAAATAACCCATCCTAGTAGGGTCTTCATAGCATATGGTCCATCCCCTTGGCTCCTAATTATCTGTACAGGTTCTAATGCTCTCAGGGCATTCGTTCCAATAAGTAAGTCAATATCAGAATTTATATTTGTTATTTTGACTTCTTTCAGGTAAGGCCATTGCTGTAAGTCTTCACATCTGGGTACATTTTGACGACCAACAGGCATTGTTTCATGTGTGAAAACCTCTGAAATTGGAATAAAATTATCTTCATCCAAACTGGATATCTCCATATTTGTTATATAATAACTCTGGTAATCCGTTTCTTTATTCATGGTACGCATTTGAATTTTAACTTTCTCTCCAGTAATGGCCAACCTTCTCATCAAATTCTCTGTGCAAAAAGTAGCTGAACTCCCATGATCCAGAAATGCATATGTTTGCAACACTACATTAGTTTCCCTATTTCTCACTTGTACTGGTAAAATAGAGAAAATGCATGCTTTCTCTCCGGCCCCAATATGTGCAGTTACTTGAGGCGAGGTGATAGCATTTACATCCGCTGACTCCTTTTTCTGCTCAGTATGATCTGGCTCTTTCTTCACAGTATGAAGCACATCAGGATGATTCTGCTTACATTTGTCACAAATTATTGGACACTTACAGTCTTTTACCATGTGCCCTTTCTTTAAACATCCATAGCAGATTCCATTCCTTTTTAAAAAGTCCATCTTTTTTTCATATTTCTTTTCCTTAAATTTACGACACCATCTTATGGTGTGACCTACTTCATCACAAAACGGTCAGAATTCATTCTTTCTGGTCGGTGCATCCTCTTTTGCACCACATAACACCTTCTCAGGTATTATATTGGTAGCAAAATTGCTTTTCTTAGGCCCTGTCTTTTGTTTAGTTTTGACATAGGTAGAACCCTTATAAATTGCAAGTGGCTTGGCTTCTTCAATAATCCCGCTGCATGAATCTGACATGTACCGTACTTCTCTTTCTAAATATTCCACCAGGTCTGGTAGCCTGGCTACTTGTTTGCTCTTATCACGTATTTCACCTGCCCTATCTCTCCACTTTTCTCTCATTCTTCTGGGCAACTTGCTAATGATGATTCTCATATTACTTGAAAGATTAATTTCCTCCATATAGCCAAGATTTTTCATCGAGCTGCAACATCTTCTCAGAAATATTGCATATTCACTCAATTTATCCACATCTTCTGGCTTGATTTCTTTCCAATCATGGGCCTTTTCAATGTATGCATTCGCAATCCTCTGTTCATCACCAAAACGTTCCTTCAATAATCTTCTCGCCTTTTTATAGCCCTGGTTGTCTGGCTCCTGGCTGACAACTTTCCACAAGCCCCTTCACCTTTCCTTGTGTGTACTTCACCAGAAACCGTAAGCGCTCTTTTTCATCCATAACTTTCTTCTCTAATACCTCTTCCAGTGCCCTCACGAAAGTTTCATATTCTAAAGGATCTCCAGCATACGTAGGAATTTCAACTGGTGGCAAAATGAGAGATTTATTTCGTCGAGCTATAATCTCGTTGAATTCAGATTGCTTATGTAGCAGTGCCAATAGACCAACCTGATTCCCTTCTCCTTGGTCCACTGGTCCTTCTCGAGTTTGTACGGATGTTCTTATAGTAGCTAGTTTCGGTCCAGCACCCATTTGCTGAGCTGAAGGTTCACTCAACCTATTTAGGTTTTCCAATCCAAGGTATCCTGTGGACTTTGACCGTGGAATCGATTCAACTGCCAATTCACTCTGAGCAGGTCTGGCTCTCTGTCTAGAGCTTATCGCCTTTGATGATCTAGAGCTGCATCTAGACCCTTCACTTTCCAGTATGTCCCTTCTGGCTTTAGCCACCTTCAACTTTGTATCTAATTCCAGTTGTTCCTGACATCGCGCCATTTCTTCTTGCTGTCGCTTTGTCTCATCTTGCTGTCGGGCCATCTGTTGCATCATCTCTTCTTGCTGTCGGGCCATCTCATGTTTTTTCTTCATAGCATCCGCTTCTATTGAGAGCGCTGCTAACTCAGCCTTTGCTCCCAAACGAGCAGAAGCCCTCGAAACCGAACTGGCTGAGCTACCAGATTTACGGCCTGATCTTTGTGAAGATACATTTGAGATACTATCTCCCGGTTCTATTTCATCACCTTCTTCTTGGTCCACTGGCTTAGTATCTTCTTTTCTGCTACCTTTACTTTTGCTAACTTGCTCTAACCATCCTTCTACAACTTCTTTGGATTCATCATAATACTCCGTATTTTCACAATCCCACTTAAAATGTCTTTCACGCTCCTCTGGAGAACGCTCTGCCTCCAGCAGTGTGTCCTGCTTCTCTTTCAGCTCATGGTTAAGGCTACTTATCAGGCGTAATTTCTCTTCCACCTTGTCCTGGTTCTCTTCTGATTCCATGAGTGTCTTCACACTTTCAAACAGCTTTCTAATCTTCTTCCCCAACTTGTTCCTATCCAATTCAGCCTCCTTGAGAACATAACTTCGACCTTTCTCAGTGAGTTTAAGTTGTCTGGCTGGTCTTTCTTCACCACCATGTGGCTCTTCTGGCATAGCTCTGCTCTCATCTTCCTTCATGATTTAAAAAAGTTCTCGGCAGATTGCCAAGTCTTTAAATTAGTCGAAAAAAAGTCTCTGCTTCTGAGTGACTTTGTTATTATCAACAATTTCTTCCAAAACTAAAACATACTGATAATGTAGAGAACCTCTCTCTAATTCCAGGTGCAAAATAAATGATGCTAATTCCAATGGAATGCTCCTTTATCTCTTTGATTCAAAACAACCCAAGGTCGGTCTGCCTTTCCCAGACACGCTGGAGAAAACAGCTTGTTGAGCTCTATTACAGAATTCTTTCAATTAAAACCGTAATTTTAATTCAAAAGGTAATAATCAATTCGTACTCACAATCCAGTGATACGTCTTCCGATGCGTTCCGATGCTGTTGATAGACCTCAAGGCTCCTCCTGGCCGAGATCTTCTTCAGTTCCACGATTGGAACCAATCTTATTTGGCTGCGCCTTTTCGAGGTCTTAGCCTTCGTCCTGCTCTGGCCGCACCTCTCCTAGGTCTTAGCCTTCGCACTTCGATCTTCTGTCCCTATCTCAGGGACTGGTATTTACCCCCGCCGGAGGTTCGCTTTTACTTATCTTCTTCTTCTTCTTCTGTCCCAATCTCTGGGACTGGCAATTACCCCCTGCCGGAGGTATCCTTCGACTTAATGTAGCGGCAGATTTTTCAGATCTTTCAGGAAATTAACTCCCTAGCCACTAATTGGTTGAGAGGGGATAAGGGGAATATCTTCGGTACGCATGCAAGCTGCCTCAGAGACTTACAGAGCTTCTACTTTCATAAAGCTTCAGCACACAGTCTTTTAATGAATATTTTTCTTTATTGTAGATATAAAACAGTAAGATACATCCAAGGTTTTTCGAATTGTTCCAGCAATCTTCTTCGAACTCCAGCGCATTGCTTCAGATACTAGAAAACTCTTTGTGTCTTCTTCTTCACATGAGGCTTGACATGCTTGACCTGCTTGACATGCTTGACATGCTTGACCTGCTTGACATGCTTGACATGCTTGACATGCTTGACATGCTTGACATGGTCGAAGGATAAACCTTCTCCCTCTCCTGTCCAAAACGAATTCCCAACTAAACTAACACGCAAGCAGTTAAGCTGCATAAACACGCCCCAAGACACGTCATAAAATCCCACCCACATTATAACGGGCTGGCTAAAATTTAAAGGAACATGCCATCCACAATGACATGCAAAATAGGCCAAATGGCCACTACATGGAGGTCCAGCAAGGATACTGTGGATTTGTGAGGCAGTAACACATTCAGGGATGTGGAATGGAGGTCCAGCAAGGATGGTGTGGATTTGTGAGGTAGCAACACATTCAGGGATGTGGAATGGAGGTCCAGCAAGGATGGTGTGGGTTTGTGAGGCAGCAACACATTCAGGGATGTGGAATGGAGGTCCAGCAATGATGGTGTGGACTTGTGAGGCAGCAACACATTCAGGGATGTGGAATGGAGGTCCAGCAAGGATGGAGTGGGTTTGTGAGGCAGCAACACATTCAGGGATGTGGAATGGAGGTCCAGCAAGGATGGTGTGGATTTGTGAGGCAGCAACACATACAGGGATGTGGAATGGAGGTCCAGCAAGGATGGTGTGGATTTGTGAGGCAGCAACACATACAGGGATGTGGAATGGAGGTCCAGCAAGGATGGTGTGGGTTTGTGAGGCTGCAACACATTCAGGGATGTGGAATGGAGGTCCAGCAAGGATGGTGTAGATTTGTGAGGCAGCAACACATTCAGGGATGTGGAATGGAGGTCCAGCAAGGATGGTGTGTGTTTGTGAGGCAGCAACACATACAGGGATGTGTAATGGAGGTTCAGCAAGGATGGTGTGGATTTGTGAGGCAGCAACACATACAGGGATGTGGAATGGAGGTCCAGCAAGGATGGTGTGGATTTGTGAGGCAGCAACACATACAGGGATGTGGAGAGGAAAGTGAGATTAACAATAGTGTGCGGGTTTACACTGACAATGATAATTAATGCAAGGTGATTGTGATCGGTGAAGAGAAAGTACTTACTCTGTGTGGAAACTGGTCGAAGCAGGAAAACAAAGAAACCCAACATCAAACCAGCTGGCAAACTGTTGCAGAGAAACCTCGACCTCATTTTGTACATTCTCTGTTTGGAAACAAGTTGCAGTTTTAGACTAAGTATCAGTAAATTGGTAGTTGGCAAATGTTGTATTGAGTACAGCCAATTTGAAACTCCTGAACCTGGGGCATTTTAGAATTGGCCGCACACAATTACACGAGGAAAATACATTCACTTGGTGGATTCTGCTGCTGGAATATTGTCACTTCAGTAATCTGGGATTTCACCACCATATTCAACCGCTATCGGTTTGCCTTGTCCCAAATCATTCATCTGTACTCCGCCTTTTTAATGTTTGATCCAATTACCTCCGACCACTGGTAAAATGTTCTCCACTAAATCAGACCTCGCTAGTGAGTTAATGAACAGAGAAGACAACACAATGACAAGGGACATTCAATATTCTCAAACGGTCCCAGGATGTTGCCGGCGAAACGGGAACACAAGTATTCAATTTAGATTGACTAGGAAACGGAGACGAGGAAACACTTTTCCTCACAGAGAGTTGTGAGTCTGTGGAATTCTCTGCCTCAGAGGGCGGTGGAGGCCGGTTCTCTGGATGCTTTCAAGAGAGAGCTAGATAGGGCTCTTAAAGATAGCGGAGTCAGGGGATATGGGGAGAAGGCAGGAACGGGGAACTGATTGGGGATGATCAGCCATGATCACATTGAATGGCGGTGCTGGCTGAAAGGGCCGAATGGCCTCTACTCCTGCACCTGTTGTTTATTGTCTATTGACACCAGTAGGAAAATGGCATATGCTGGTCATTTAGCTGTGGGAAACAAAGGAGACAATACGAAATTAATAGAGTTTGTATGCCCTTGTCAAATCTAAAGTGGAACAAACTGATATTGAATGAGTGATAAATCACAGTTTACAGGACATCCAACATTGTTCAGTTTGTGGCTACCTGTTAAACCTATCTTTGACATGAAGTGAGACTGCAGCGAGGTCACCTACCTTGTGAGCAGAGACTGATGGTGAACGAGTACAGAGACTGAGTGACAAAGCTCCAGTGACGGCGACACACTGAGATTCACAGTCTCACACAGTTTCTTTGGAAGGGCAAATACCCTTCCTCTTTCTATCCAGCTCAGGATTCACACACCATTTGTGTTGATAATGTTTGCGTCAGATTAAAAATCTTCTTGTAAAAGCTAATTTGGACAAAACAGACCGGGAATTTCCTGAGGTCACAAATACATTGGATAAGTTTAAACTTGGAACCTCCTTAAATTAAATTCTATTAGTGAGTGGCAAATGTCTAAGATAATGGCAAACGAGGGAATCTGCTGTTTTGTAACGAAGCGAACATGGTCAATATTCACGCCTTGCAGCTATGTTAGAGCTTTAGCTCGTTCAAGTTCAAGTGAGTTTATTATCATGTGTCCCTGATAGAAACATATAAACATAGGCAATAGGTGCAGGAGTAGAGACCATTCGACCCTTCGAGCCTGCACGGCCATTCAATATGTTCATGGCTGATCATCCAACTCAGTATCCTGCCTTCTCTCCATACCCCCTGATCCCTTTAGCCACAAGGGCCACATCTAAATCCCTCATAAATATAGCCAAAGAACTGTGGCCTCAACTACCTTCTGTGGCAGATAATTCCACAGATTCACCACTCTGTGTGTGTGTGAAAAATGTTTTCCTCATCTCGGTCCTAAAAGATTTCCCCCTTATTCTTAAACTGTGACCCCTTTTTCTGGACTTACCCAACATCGGGAACAATCTTCCTGCATCTAGCCTGTCCAACCCCTTAAGAATTTTGTAACTTTCTATAAGATCCCCCCTCAATCTTCTAAATTCTAGCGAGTACAAGCCGAGTCTATCCAGTCTTTCTTCATATGAAAGTCCTGACATCCCAGGAATCAGTCTGGTGAACCTTCTCTGTACTCCCTCTATGGCAAGAATGTCTTTCCTCAGATTAGGAGACCAAAACTGTACGCAATACTCCAGGTGTGGTCTCACCAAGACCCTGTAAAACTGCAGTAGAACCTCCCTGCTCCTATACTCAAATCCTTTTGCTATGAATGCTAACATACCGTTCGCTTTCTTCACTGCCTGCTGCACCTGCATGCCTACTTTTAATGACTGGTGTACCATGACACCCAGGTCTCGTTACATCTCCCCCTTTCCTAATCGGCCACCATTCAGATAACAGTCTACTTTCCTGTTTTTGCCACCAAAGTGGATAACCTCACATGTATCCACATTATACTGCATGTTCCATGCATTTGCCCACTCACCCAGCATAACCAAGTCACCTTGCAGCCTCCTAGCATCCTCCTCACAGCTAACACTGCCCCCCAGCTTCGTGTCATCAGCAAACTTGGAGATGTTGCATTCAATTCCCTTGTCCAATCATTAATATATATCATAAATAGCTGGGGTCACAGCACTGAGCCTTGCAGTACCCCACTAGTCACTGCCTACCATTGTGAAAAGGACCCGTTTACTCCTACTCTTTGCTTCCTGTCTGCCAGCCAGTTCTCTATCCACATCAAAACTGAACCCCCAGTACCGTGTGCTTTAAGTTTGTATACTAATCTCTTACGTGGGACCTTGTCGAAAGCCTTCTGAAAGTCCAGATATAATACATCACTATTCAGATAGGACAATGGAATTCTTGGTTTGCTTCAGCACAACAGAACATAGTAGGCATTGACTACAAAACAGATCAGTGTGTCCATATACCATTATATGTCCAAATACCATTATAGCAGTTTAAATCTATATCCAAATGTATCAGATCACGGTGGGTTTAGGGGTTACAAATGAGGTACATTTGAGAATCAGGATAATAAATTATTTTCAAACTTAGTACAATATTGAATGCAAATTTTCTCCCGAGCATTTAATTTCACTCAAGGAGGAACCTGCACCCAATATTTTCATTAGCATCCAAATAGTTGCTGCATCTTGCAGTGTTCTCCAAGTTCAACATCACATAGTGCACCAAGACCTTCACAGCCTCTGAGAATAACCCACATAACCACCTTGCAGTGTTCTCCAAGTTCAACATCACAGAGTGCACCAAGACCTTCACAGCCTCTGTGAATAACCCACATAACCATCTTGCAGTACTCTCCAAGTTCAACATCACAGAATGCACCAAGAACTTCACAGCCTCTGTTAATAACCCTCATAACCATCTTGCATTTCTCTAAAACAAATGTCACCATTTGAAGTGGTGATGGTGTATAAAATCATACTGAAGAATGTTTGATGGACGTGTGATCTTGAACAGAACAGGGCCAATAAATCATTTGCAAAGGAAATGCTGCAGTGAATAGCTAGTTGGCAAGTGTTGTATTGAACACGGCCACTTTGAAAACCCTGGGCCAGGACCATTTGAGAATTAACCGCACACAACTACACGGGGAAGGACCATTCCTCTGTGGAATCTGCCACTGGAATATTGTCACTGCTGTCATCTGGGATTTCACAACCACATTCAGTCGCTTTGCCTTGACTGAAACGACTCATCTGTACGTCGACAGTTTCATTCTTGACCCACTTACTTCCTGCTTCTCGGTAGAATGGTTTTAACTCATTTGTACCTCACTAGTCAGTCAATTAATTGAGCGAGCGGGCAACAGAACGGCGAGGACGTTGAACATCCTCAATCAGTCCCAGAGGATTGCCGGAGAAATGGGAAAAATAAAATCCACATGAGCAGCGATACATTAGATTGACCAGAAAGCCCAAATGGGTAAAATGGCAGATGCTGATCATTTAGCTTCATTAAGTTTCTAGTGGAAATAATGGAGACCGAAATACATTGCTAAAGTTTTGTGTTGGAAGGAACTGCAGATGCTGCTTTATACCGAATATAGACAAGTAACTGGGCGGGAGTAACTGGGCGGGACAGGCAGCATCTCTGGAGAGAAGGAATGGGTGACGTTTCGGGTCAAAGAAGTCTGGGTCTGAAGAAGGGTCTCGACACGAAACATCGCCCATTCTTTCTCTCCAGATGCTGCCTGTCCCGCTGAGTTACTCCAGCATTTTGTGTCTCTCTTCATTATTCATTACGTTTCCACGTAAAATCTAAAGCAGAACAGACTGGTACAGTCTAATAAATGGCTGTAGGAGTGGAATATCACACGTTAGAAATTTAAAACCTTACATAGAAACATAGAAACATAGAAAATAGGTGCAGGAGTAGAGGCCATTTGGCCCTTCGAGCCTGCAACATTCGCCATTCAATATGATCATGGCTGATCATCCAACTCAGTATCCTGTACCTGCCTTCTCTCCATACCCCCTGATCCCTTTAGCCACAAGGGCCACATCTAACTCCCTCTTAAATATAGCCAACGAACTGGCCTCAACTACCTTCTGCGGCAGAGAATTACAGAGATTCACCACTCTCAGTGTGAAAAAGGTTTTCCTCATCACGGTCCTAAAAGACTCCCCCCTTATCCTTAAACTGTGACCCCTTGTTCTGGACTTCCCCAACATCGGGAACAATCTTCCTGCATCTAGCCTGTCCAACCCCTTAAGAATTTTGTAAGTTTCTATAAGATCCCCCCTCAATCTTCTAAATTCTAGCGAGTACAAGCCGAGTCTATCCAGTCTTTCTTCATATGAAAGTCCTGACATCCCAGGAATCAGTCTGGTGAACCTTCTCTGTACTCCGTCTATGGCAAGAATGTCTTTCCTCAGATTAGGAGACCAAAACTGTGCGCAATACTCCAGGTGTGGTCTCACCAAGACCCTGTACAACTGCAGTAGAACCTCCCTGGTCCTGTACTCAAATTCACAGGAACAATCTTCCTGTATCTAGCCTGTGAAACCCCTTAAGAATTGTGTACGTTTCTATAAACTGAAGGAATCTGTGGAATGAGGTTAAACGTGGCCACACCCCACCCCGATCAGGATTCAACTCCATCTGCCACCTTTGAAATTCTTACAAAATTATTTAAAATAAAACTGAAACCGAACGCAGAATTGACTATTTGTGGAACCATGGAAGGCAGCCCTGAGCTAACTGCGCCCTAAAAGAGCCGACTTAATTACGGTTTAATAATGGGGAAAAAACTCATACTTAAATTCTGGAAAAATGCCCCAACACCAACAATAAATATGTGGATTTCAAATATGTTCGAAACGTTACACCTGGAATATATGAGATTCCTTCTAGCAGGCAAATCAGTCCATTTCCAAAAGATTTGGTCTCCATTTATCGACTTATTACAAGTATAAGGTGCAACAGAATTCTGAAAATAAATGGTTTCAGGACCTGGTGAGGGGGGAGGAAAAATACAAAGTTGGTTTATCCCTTTTAGCTCTTTTTCTACTTTTAATATATCTTCTGTTTTCTTTTTCTTTTTTTCTTTTTCTATGGCTTGCTTCTTAACTCTTTTTCGAACTTTTCATGTCTAAGGGTCTCTTTTGATCACTCTTTCACACACTTACTATCCTATTTAACTCTCTTTACTTTTCTTCTTTTCAAAGTTTAAAATATAAAGTGGTACAGGAAATATATTATGTTATTTTTGGCTTATATTATTGTAATGTACACTACTGATAAATAGAATTATATTAAAAAATAAATAAATACATAAAAGAAAGTATTGAACACGGAGTTCCGTTTCTAGATCCCATTTAAACCACACCTTTACCTGAAGTGAACCTGTAGTAAGGTCGCCTACCTTGTGGGAAGAGACTGATGGTGAACGAGTCCAGAGACTGGGCAGCAAAGCTCCAAGCACGGTGACACACTGACTTCCCCAGTCTCACGCTGTGTCTTATGAAACTACAGGACCTTCCTCTTCCTCTCCTGCTCAGGGTTCAGACATCACCTCTGTTGAAAGTGTTTGTGTCAGTGTAAAACACATCTTGTCATACCTTGTGTTCAAGAAGGAACTGCAGATGCTGGAAGATCGAAGGTACACAAAATTACTGGAGAAACGCAGCGGGTGCAGCAGCATCTATGGAGCGAAGGAAATAGGCGACGTTTCGGGCCGAACCCCTTCTTCAGACCCGATAATATAAGCCGAAAATAACATAATATATTTCCTGTACCACTTTTATATTACTTGTCAAACCTTATTCAGCAAAGGAAAATTGGAATTTACTGAGCTCAAACATGCATTGGATGCGTTGAGACATGGAACCTCATCTTTCTAAATGGGAAGGGGGAAAAGGGGAAGTACAACGTGATCTTGGGGTCCTTGTTCATCAGTCTATGAAAGTAAGCATGCAGGTACAGCAGGCAGTGAAGAAAGCCAATGGCATGTTGGCCTTCATAACAAGAGGAATCGAATATAGGAGCAAATATGTCCTTCTGCAGTTGTGCAGGGCCCTGGTGAGACCACACCTGGAGTATTGTGTGCGGTTTTGGTCCCCTAATTTGAGGAAGGACATTCTTGCTATTGAGGGAGCCCAGCGTAGGTTCACCAGGTTAATTCCCGGGATGGCGGGACTGTCATATGCTGAGAGAATGGAGCGGGTGGGCTTGTACACTCTGGAGTTTAGAAGGATGAGAGGGCATCTAATTGAAACATATAAGATTGTTAAGGGCTTGGACACGCTAGAGGCAGGAAACATGTTTCCAATGTTGGGGGAGTCCAGAACCAGGGGCCACAGTTTAAGAATAAGGAGTAAGCCATTTAGAACAGAGACCAGGAAACACTTTTTCTCACAGAGAGTTGTGAGTCTGTGGAATTATCTGCCTCAGAGGGCGGTGGAGGCCGGTTCTCTGGATGCTTTCAAGAGAGAGCTATATAGGGCTCTTAAAGATAGCAGAGTTAGGGGATATGGGGAGAAGGCAGGAACGGGGTACTGATTGGGGATGATCAGCTATGATCACATTGAATGGTGGTGCTGGCTGGAAGGGCCGAATGGCCTCTACTCCTGCACCTGTTGTCTATTGTCTAAAGGTTATTGGAGGATAACAAATGTCAAGGGCATTGGGGAATGAGAGTATCTATTGTTTTGTAATGATGAGTATGTGTCAATCTTCTTGTAACTGCAGTGATGCTCTGATTGAGTTTAGTTTTGAGACACAGCATGGAAACTTGCCCTTCAGCCCTCTGTCCGTGCCGAACACTGATCACCCGTTCACACTCGTTATGTTCTCTCACTTTCCCATCCGCTCCCTACACACTACAGGCAATTTATGGTGGTCCAGTTACCTACATCCCCACTCATTCGTGGCCACAGGGAGCGTGCCACCCAGAGAGCACCCGAGGTCAGGATTGAACCCTGGTCTCCGGCACTGTGAGGCAGCAGCTCTAACATCTGTATCACAGTGATTTGGGTGGTTTGGCAGTTTAAAACAATGTGAGTTTTGGGTTGAGGAGAACACAACCCTGTAGATGTGATAATAAAATGCTGTATTTACTCAGTTATTCCAATATTGAGTGTAATTATCTCCTGAGTTTCACACAAGGTAAACCCACCAGTCACCAGCCTCATCGTCATCATCCAATTTCTTCTGCAACTTTCAGTTTTCTCCAAATCAAACGGCACAGTTTGCACCAAGACCTTCACAACCTCTGGGAATAAATCACGTCCCTTCCAGTTCAATTCAGTTTAGTTCAATGTAACGTTCGTGAGGTAAAGAGAAAAGCTTTTGCAGAATGCTAACCAGCCTGGAGAAAGACAAGTATAATGAATGCTATTCACAACTGAAGTTAGAATAGTTTCCAGTAACACATATTCAAGCAGATGACTGTGTGATGTTTGAAATGTCTATGATAATGGCAAATGACAGAATCTGTTGTTTTGTAATAAATGGAACGGTCGATATTCTTGCCTGTTCATGCTGTAGTTGGTCCGATAGATCAAACTAATATTTATTGCATCAGATCACGGCGGAGGTTGGACTTAGGAGGTCACCAATCAGCTGCATATGATCATCAAACTACTACAATTTGTCAAAGTAAGTCCAATATTGAGAGCAAAATTCTCCTCAGTTCTGAATTTCACTCAACGTAGAACCTCCAGCAAACATCTTCACAAACACTAGTTTTTCCCTCTGTCATTTGGTGTTCTCCAAGCCCAACCTCACAGAGTTGCACCAAGATCTTCACAGCCTAGAGATATAGACACGAGAGACACATTGTGTTCCAGGTGTACACTGGCCCTATCCCCGAACTCTATCCCCATTACATTGATGACTGCATCGATGCTAGAAAATATATCCACAATATGCAAACACAATCCATACCCAGAATTGTTTGGTCATGTTAGTGGAGTGGCACAAATTGACCCTGTTAGTCACCATCATAACTTGGAAATACATTGCTGATCCTTCGTTATTTGTGGGGCCTACTCCTATCATTTACATCATTTACTAAACATATCCATCAGTGGTGGAATAAAAATGGTCACATCCTCATGGGTTAAAACTGGAAGCCTAAACACTAAGGCCCACATCCAAATACATAGATTTATCAGCAAAACATCTGGAGGGAATCACAACGTGCAGCTCATCATCAGCTCAGGAGTTAGTGTCGTCCTCATTGTGACAAGAAATCTAATTAGGCTCCTTCCTTAATCCGGTTTAACAACTCATTTCCCCATATTGTGTGAATTCTGCAGAGAAATACAATTCATTTTTATTGCTGCTCACCCTCTGTTTTAGATATTTTCCCCCAGTTCCTGAATCTTTCTCTTCGTTCGGTGGGCGGCGCGACTCTCGTCAGCAGCGGCCTCTGCAGTCCGTCTGCGTTTTTATTATTTTATATCTATGTTTTTATGTAGTTTTTGTTATTTTTTGATGGGGTATGTGTGTGGGGGGTGGGGGTGGTGTGTGGGGGGGGGGGGGGGTAACTTTTAAATATCTCCCTGCACGGGAGACCCGACCTTTTCTTTGTCGGGTCTCCGTTGTCGTTGGGGCTGCAACGAGGAACGGCCTCCAACAGGAAGACCGGGAGCTGTGGTGCCGACTACTCGCCTCACCGTCGCGGAGCTGGCCGAGTCCAGAGCGGGTGGAGCTGTGGTGGACGCTGCTGCGGCCCGACCTCCGGAGATTCGGAGATTCGACCCCCTCATCCTTCTAAACCCCAGTGAATACAAGCCTAGTCTTTTCAATCTATCCTTATATGACAGTCCCGCCATCCCATGGATCAATCTCGTGCTGCGCTGCACCTACGCTGCACTGCCTCAATCACAAGGATGTCCTTCCTCAAATTAGGAGACCAAAAATACCCCAGATGTGGTCTTACCAGAGCCCTATACAACTGCAGAAGAACCTCTCTACTCCTATACTGCAATCCTCTTGTTATGAAGGAAAACATTCAATTAGCTTTCTTCACTGACTGCTGAACCTGCACACCAACTTTCAGTGACCGGTGTACAAGGACGCCCAGCTCTCGCTGCACCTCCCCCTTACCTAACCTAACCCCATTGAGATAATAATCTGCCCGCTTGTATTTGCCGCCAAAGTGGATAACCTCACATTTATCTATATTATACTGCATCTGCCACGCATCTGCCCACTCACTCAACCTGTCCAGGTCACACTGCAACATCCTAACATCATCTTCACAGTTCACACTGCCCCCCAGCTTTGTGTCATCCGCAAACTTGCTAGTGTTGCTCCTAATTCCCTCTTCCAAATTAATATGAAGTGTTCACTTTCCTGAAGGCTAGTATGATCATGATGGGCAGAATGGAAACCTACTATTATATATTAAGTAACTGGAAGAGAATAAGGCATGTTAGATTGATAGTATCAGCCCTCATTGTGGGACAGGGAGTGGAATACAGAGAAAGGAAACTCACATTCTGCAGGAAGGGAAGAGAGACTTTGGAAAGGGCAAGAAATGGGTTCCTGGGACTGGACCAATGTAGCAGTGCGATGGTATAGACCCCAGTCACTAATGTCTCCCTCAGTCGGGGGCTGACTCTCTGCTTGTTGTTTCAGTTACGACAATGTGAAGATTCCTGAGCGTGTAGTTCCATTCTATCGCTGCTCTGGGTGGGGACCCGGCTGGCTAAAGGGTAGGTGTACAAGTATGTATAACTGATGCACTGTGCTACTGTAGCAAAGGTCAGGGTGATGATCCAGATCTCTACATCACTACAGATAAAATAGAACAAAAAAAAATACAATGAATTAATAACCACAACACGAGGGAACTGTAATAGTACAAACACCAACGCCTGTAGTGCAACCACAGACACAGTCGATGGAAGATCATGGTTGCTGGGGTTAGTGTTGTGCAGTGTTCAAGAGCCTGATAGTTGCTGGGAAGAAGCTGTTCTTGAACCTGGAGGCCGCAGTTTTCAGGCTCCTGCACCTTCTTCCCGATGGTAGCGGCAAGAGGAGAGCGTGGCCAGGGTGTGGCCTCATCAACACACTTCATAGTTATAACAAGACTTCTCTGCTTTAAGTTCATCAAATTATCTTTTTGCAAAACCTGACTGTTTGTTTAATATTCTGATTTTACTTTAATAGTTTAGTATTTTTTCAACGTTTGTGTCTAAATATGTGTGAACGTTGAAGACTTTGTGATGTACAATGTCCAGTCAGCCTGAAGCTCAGGCAGGTCACGGGTGGGCAATGTGTATCCATTCAGGAGCCCAGTGACCCACAGGGTATCAGGGAGCAGCTGCTGCTGTGGGTGGGGTGTGTGGGTGGGCAGTGTGGGTGGGGAATGTGGGTGGGGAGTGTGGGTGGGGAATGTGGGTGGGGAGTGTGGGTGGCGAGGGTGGATGGGGAGGGTGAGGGCAGCAGCTGCTGCTGTGGGGAGTGTGGGTGGGGAGTGTGGGTGGGGAGTGTGGGTGGGGAGGGTGAGGGCAGCAGCTGCTGCTGTGGGGAGTGTGGGTGGGGAGTGTGGGTGGGGAGTGTCGGTGGGGAGTGTGGGTGGGGAGTGTGGGTGGGGAGTGCAGGTGGGGAGGGTGAGGGCAGCAGCTCACCACTGACTGAGACTGAGACTGAGACTGACTGGGTCGTGATCACTGTGTTACTGGCTCCAGATTCACATTCCCAGCTGCACTGAGGGATCGGGTACATTTTACAATGTTTATAAATCTCACTGCAGGTTCCCATCCAGGCGTGGGAGACGGGGAGGTGACCAGGACAGTCTGTTTCAACTGGATTGCACCCGACCTCAATGTAGACAACTGCCTCACGCATCAGGAGATCATAATCAAAAACTGTGATGGTTATTTTATGTATCGTCTGAGGCCGACACTCGGATATTACAGTGTATATTGTGCAGGTATGTTGCTCTCCATGTTGATACAGTGTGGGAGCTTGTGGGGTGTGAGGGGGGAGGGGGAGGGGGGGGTGGGGGGGATGTGTGTGTGGGGGGAGGTTGGGGGTGGTGTGGGGGGGGGGGCTGTGGGGGGGGGGAGTGTGGGGGGGGGGGGGAGGGGGGGAAGGTGGAATGGGGTAGGGGGGGAGTGGGTGAATTCGGGGTCATCTCGAGTTATCACCCACACACAGGGCTGAATGTTGCAGTCTGTGGTCAGTGATCCCCTCACTCACATCTCCCTCTCCCACCGTCTGCTCAAGCTGTTGTGTCTGGACCTCGCCTTCCTGGAGTGACCTATGACCTGTGACCTCCACCCCCACTATGACTGACATGTGACCCGTCCACAGTCGGGGTCACATACTCCAACTAGAATACCTGGACCAATACCCTGTCCACTCCCACCCCCAATACTGTTCCCCCCCCCCCCCCCCCCCACCGTGTCTGCCATGGTCCCCCCTCCCCTGGCCCCACATTGAGCAGCACAGCCCACACACACACACACACACACACACACACACACACACACACACACACACACCCACACACACACACACACAACCACGCACACACACACACACACACACACACACACACACACACACTGTGGCTGAGGGTGACCACTGAAGTTGTGCACGATGTCCCAGACAGAGAACCTGGCTCGTGCCAACCTGCCCCCACCACATGACCACGGAGCCCCAATCTGAGCCCCCTACCCCTGCATCCTGATTTGTCACAGCCCCTTGGGCTGACGGCTCCTTTCATTGATCCATTGTGAGTGAAAATTCCCCCAGGACAGAGCAGCCCCGCACCCACCTCCCGGCTATCACACACCCCCTCCCGGCTATCACACCCCCCATCCATCCCCCTGGCTTTCCCACTCCTGCATTCTGTACCCCACCCCCCCACATCCCCTCCTGCACTGGACACCCCAACCAGCCCCCCCCCCCCCCCCACACCTGACCATTTCTTGCCACCCCCACAACCCGCTCTCCACCCTCGAGAGCTGCCGACCCACTGCCTCCCCACTCCCCCTGCCACAATCACACACACACACTCCACTCCCCCCCCCCCCCCCCCACTGTCCCTCCCCCACCCCCTCACAGCCACCATGACAGAGCGGGGAGAAGCAGGAATGACTGGGGTGGGAGACTAGAACACGGAGCACATTGATGGGTTACAGAGCCTGTAACATTGACCCACAGAATGAGACAACCTGTTTACACCATTCCTACTCTGATCCCATTCTCCCCACATTCCCATCAACTGCCCCCAACTCCAGCACTAATCTAGACACTTGGGGCAATGCACAGTGGCCACACAACATGCTGGTGTTTGGTACATGAGAGGCAAACCAAACAGCTGGAGGAAGCAAGTGGTCACCAGATCGTGCAGCCTCCACATAGACAGCACCAGAAACAGGGATACGATCAGAGATGTGGAGCTGAAGTCACTGTGTGACAGCAGTCTCACCGGCTGGGTCACTGTGTGGCAGCAGTCTCTCCGGCTGGGTCACTGTGTGACAGCGGTCTCACTGGCTGGGTCACTGTGTGACAGCAGTCTCACCGGCTGGGTCACTGTGTGACAGCAGTCTCACCGGATGGGTCACTGTGTGACAGCAGTCTCACCGGCTGGGTCACTGTGTGACAGCAGTCTCACCTGCTGGGTCACTGTGTGACAGCAGTCACCGGATGGGTCACTGTGTGACAGCAACATCACCGGCTGGGTCACTGTGTGACAACAACATCACCAGATGGGTCACTGTGTGACAGCGGTCTCACCGGATGGGTCACTGTGTGACAGCAGTCTCACCAGATGGGTCACTGTGTGACAGCAGTCTCTCCAGCTGGGTCACTGTGTGACAGCAGCATCAACAGATGGGTCACTGTGTGACAGCGGTCTCACCGGATGGGTCACTGTGTGACAGCAGTCTCTCCAGCGGGGTCACTGTGTGACAGCAGTCATCGGATGGGTCACTGTGTGACAGCAGTCTCTCCGGGTGGGCCACTGTGTGACATCGGTCTCACCATCTGGGTCACTGTGTGACAGCAGTCTCACCAGCTGGGTCACTGCAACTGGGAGGAGGCACAGACCTGACTGTTGGGCAGCAGACTTCCTTCATTGAAAGACATCAGGCTTCAAAAGTGCTTCATTCATTCCCCTGAGGGTGAGGTGGAGTGAAAGGAAGGAGCGTTAGTAAAAGGCGAGAGTGGAGGTGGGACAGAGGGGTTCAGGGGAGAGATGGGTGGCAATATTCAGGCCTGAACATGATGACAGCACATATTAGACACAATGTGCTGGAATAATTCACCAGGTCAAGCAGCGTTTCTGGGGAACATGGATTTGTGACATTTCGGGTCAGGACCTTTCTTCAAAAGGATGAAGTGTCACCCATCCATGTTCACTAGAGATGCTCCCAGGTCAGAGGCTGTGTGATGACAAGTGGCCATTACACTGACACTGAACATCATCTTGTGTCCCACCCACAGACTCCGTATACAATGACCCATGTGTAGACCACACCGTCCTGGATCAGTTTTGGAGGAGCACGGTTTGTTCCAACACTCAGTGCACAAATGGCCAATGGAAGTCTGATGAAAACCTTGCTGAAGGATGGTACAGATTCAACAGGTAATGTGAGGAAATAATTCCATCAAACTCAGTCAGTGAGGGAGGAGGGGGGTGGACATGATGGAAGATCAGGTCGTCAGTTATCACAGAGGGACAGTGAGTAAAAACTGGGATGTGGAGATCTCAAATTCTGTACCGTGAGAGACGGAGAGGATATGTGCCGGGATTCACCAGGAGATTATCTGGCAGTGGGTGATATTGAAATAGGACAGGATGCGGGCAGATTGTCCTCAATTCCTGGTCTCTCTCTCACTGAATAAAAGACCCCAGTTCAGGGGCTGACTCTCTGATTGTTGTTTCAGTTCTGGAGGATGGAAGATTCCTGAGACTGACGTTCCAGCGAATCACTGCTCCGGGAAGAGCCCAGGCTGGTTAAACGGTAGGATTAGAGTTTGCTACTTTGGGACTTAGCTTTTGTCAGGGAGGGCCAGACTGGTGACTACGATCAGTTCAGAGGGCCCTCCACATGGACAACGAACACAAATTCCCTGAGAATTTCTCCCCACAGTGTCTCAGGCCATGCAGCAGACTTGGATCTTCATGGAGTCAGGTGGCAGAGCTCCAGCTCCGAGTTTCCCAGTATCGGGCCGTTGATTGATCGATCGGCCCACTGTGTAGTGTGCTTGGCACGTTACTGCACTAACAGTTCATTAATTGGATCACATTGAACGACTTGTACAGTGCAAACAAGATGCCCGAACAAAGCCAGGCCCATTTGCCCTCAACTTTTCCTATCCATGCACCAGCCTAAATGTATTTGAAATATTGTTATTCTACCTGCCTCAACTATATCTTCTTCTGGCAGCTCTTCTATCCATATATAACCATATAACCATATAACAATTACAGCACGGAAACAGGCCATCTCGACCCTTCTAGTCCGTGCCGAGCACGTATTCTCCCCTAGTCCCATATACCTGCGCTCAGACCATAACCCTCCATTCCTTTCCCGTCCATATA
Source organism: Amblyraja radiata (assembly GCF_010909765.2). NCBI lineage: Eukaryota > Metazoa > Chordata > Chondrichthyes > Rajiformes > Rajidae > Amblyraja > Amblyraja radiata. The sequence goes on along the minus strand of NC_045962.1, from coordinate 90,048,077 downwards.
ACTATCCAATTTATTTTTAGATGATAAAAACGAACCTGCCTCCACCACCTTCACTGGAAGCTCATTCCACACAGCTACCACTCTCTGAGTAAAGAAGTTCCCCCTCATGTTACCCCTAAACTTCTGTCCCTTAATTCTCAAGTCATCACCACCCTCTATGTGGAAAATGTTGGCCCCTTCGGTTGCTATTAAATCGTTCCCCTCTCACCTTAAACCCGTGTTCTCTTCTTCTTGATTCCCCTTCTCTCTGGGCAAACTAAAGCCCCATTCACCCTACTTATTCCCCCCAGGGTTTTCTACACCTCTGCAAGATCACTCCTCAGCTTCATGTTTCTCCGGCATTTTTGTCTACCTAAGCAGTCTTTCCCGGTGCGGCAGAGGTTCACCTGCATCTCCTCCAACCTCATCTATTGCATCCGCTGTTCTAGGTGTCAACTGCTCTACATCAGGCTTGGCGATCGTTTCGCCCAACACCTCCGCACAGTTCGCCTTAACCAACCTGAACTCCCCGTGGCTGAGCACTTCAACTCCCCCTCCCATTCCAAATCCGACCGTTCTGTCCTGGGCCTCTTCCACGGCCAGAGTGAGTCCCACCGCAAATTGGAGGAGCAGCACCTCATATTTCGCTTAGGTAGTTTACACCCCAGCGGTATGAAGATTGACCTCCAATATCAGGTAGTCCTTGCTTTCTCCCTCCTTCCCCTCCCCTTCCCAGATCTCCCACAGCCCACTGTCTCCGCCTCTTCCTTCCTTCCTCCTGCCCCCCCCCACCACCCACATCAGTCTGAAGAAGGGTCTCGTCCCGAAACGTCACCTGTTCCATCGCTCCATAGACGCTCCTCACCCGTTGAGTTTCACCAGCATTTTTGTCTACCCTCAGTCTCATGTGCTCGTTAGTCCCAGCTTAACCAACCTCTCCCTGTAGCTCAGGCCCTTGTCCTGACAATATCCTCGTTAAGCTTCTCTGTGCCCCTCCCTCCAGCTTGAGGTTCCTAATTCAAAACCTACAAAATAATGAATGAATACACACAATCATTGTTTATAAATTTATATAACATTTCTAGTTTCTTTATTTTGAATTTTTAATGTATTTCTGAATTGTTTGACCATGTTTATTCTGATTAATTTTAAACATCATTTATTCCCTAATGTATATTTTAGTTGTAATATTTTCCCTTAAATACAATTTAAATAACATATGGATAGCCGCATGGATCGGATAGGTTCAGAGTAATATGGGACTAGCCAAATGGGACTAACTTAGATGAGGCATGGTGGTCATTGTTGCCGAGATGGGCCAAAGGGCCTGCTTCTGTCCTGTATGACTCTAATTGGGTCTTATTATTCCCTACATAGAAACATAGAAAATAGTTGCAGGAGTAGGCCATTCGGCCGTTCGAGCCTGCGCCGCCACTCAATATGATCATGGCTGATCATCCAACTCAGTATCCTGCACCAGCCTTCTCTCCATACCCCCTGATCCCTTTAGCCACAAGGGCCACATCTAACTCCCTCTTAAATATAACCAATGAACTGGCCTCAACTACCTTCTGTGGCAGAGAATTCCAGAGATTCACCACTCTCTGTGTGAAAAATGTTTTTCTCATCTCGGTCCTAAAGGATTTCCCCTTTATCCTTAAACTGTGACCCCTTGTCCTGGACTTCCCCAACATCGGGAACAATCTTCCTGCATCTAGTCTGTCCAACCCCTTAAGAATTTTGTAAGTTTCTATAAGATCCCCCCTCAATCTTCTAAATTCTAGTGAGTACAAGCCAAGTCTATCCAGTCTTTCTTCATATGAAAGTCCTGGCATTCCAGGAATCAATCTGGTGAACCTTCTCTGTACTCCCTCTATGGCAAGAATGTCTTTCCTCAGATTTGGAGACCAAAACTGTACGCAATACTCCAGGTGTGGTCTCACCAAGACCCTGTACAACTGCAGTAGAATCTTCCTGCTCCTATACTCAAATCCCTTTGCTATGAAAGCTAACATACCATTCGCTTTCTTCACTGCCTGCTGCACCTGCATGCCTACTTTCAATGACTGGTGTACCATGACACCCAGGTCTCGTTGCATCTCCTCTTTTCCTAATCGGCCACCATTCAGATAATAGTCTACTTTCCTGTTTTTGCCACCAAAGTGGATAACCTCACATTTATCCACATTAAACTGCATCTGCCATGCATTTGCCCACTCACACAGCCTATCCAAGTCACCTTGCAGCCTCCAAGCATCCTCCTCACAGCTAACCCTGCCCCCCAGCTTCGTGTCATCCGCAAACTTGGAGATGTTGCATTCAATTCCCTCGTCCAAATCATTAATATATATTGTAAATAGCTGGGGTCCCAGCACTGAGCCTTGTGGTACCCCACTAGTCACTGCCTGCTATTCTGAAAAGGACCCGTTTACTCCTACTCTTTGCTTCCCGTTTGCCAGCCAGTTCTCTATCCATATCAATACTGAACCGCCAATACCGTGTGCTTTAAGTTTGTATACTAATCTCTTATGTGGGACCTTGTCGAAAGCCTTCTGAAAGTCCAGATATAACACATCCACTGGTTCTCCCTTATCCACTCTACTAGTATGCTTCGGAGTGGCGGCGCGGCCCCGGCTGCAGCGGCTCACCGGCAGTCCCGTTTGTTTGTGTTTTTTTGTGTTGTTTATTTTGTTTTGGTTAGTCTAGTTTTTGGTTCTTAGTTTGTGTTTTGGGAGGGGGGGGGGGTTGAAACGGGGTTTGCAGTCTCCCTGCAGGGGAATGCGACTTTTTTTGTCGTATTCCCCTTCTCTGCCTCCGTCTGCGCTGAGGCCTAATGGAGCTGACGACCTCGAGGCTCCGGAGGCAGAGCCCATCAGGACTCGCCCTGAGCTCGCTCCCGTGAGGGTGGTCCGGCTCAGGGCTGGAACAGTGCTCCCGTGAGAGGTTGTGACGCTCCCATGAGGGCGGCCAGCCCGGGGGTGGAACGAGGCTCCCATCGGAGCGGCCGAGCTCGGGGAGGTGCGGTGCTCGCAGCCTGAGGGAGGTTTGGCGCCCATGTCGGGGCGGCCCGACCCGAGGGAGAAGCGACGCCCAAGTCGGGGCGGCCCGGCCAGAAGGAGAAGCGACGCCCAAGTCGGGGCAGCCCGGCCAGAGGGAGAAACGACGCCCAAGTCGGGGCAGCCCGGCCAGAGGGAGAAGCGACGCCCATGTCGGGGCGGCCCGGCCCGGGGGAGGTTCGGCGCCCATGTCAGGGGCGGCCCAGCCCTAGGCTGAAGACGGTACGGTACTCACGTGAGGGTGGCTGGGACGGTGTTCTGGCGGTGGTGGCCTGAGTCCGGGGTTCGGCCGCGGGCCAGCGGCTGCGTCTGCAAGACTGGTGGGCGGCAGCTTCGACCACCCCGGGCCGTGGTGTTTGAGCCGCGGGACTGATTTATAACATCGCCCGGGGGGTATCGCCTCAGCGCAGAGGGAGAAGAGGAGGGAAGAGACAGCAGACCTAAGACTTTTGCCTCCATCACAGTAAGGAGATGCTGGGTGGACTCACTGTGGTGGATGTTGCTATGTGTTTATTGTTGTTTTTATTGTATTATATGTATGACTGCTGCAATTTCGCTCAGACTTCGGTCTGAATGACAATAAAGGCTATCTATCTATCTATCTATCTATCTATCTATCTATCTATCTATCTATCTATCTATCTATCTATCTATCTATCTATCTATCTATCTATCTATCTATCTATCTATCTATCTATCTATCTATCTATCTATCTATCTATCTATCTATCTATCTATCTATCTCCTCAAAAAATTCTATAAGATTCGTCAGACATGATTTACCTTTCGTAAATCCAAGCTGACTTTGTCCAATGATTTCACCACTTTCCAAATGTGCTGCTATCCCATCTTTAGTAACTGACTCTATAAGTTTCCCCACTACCGATGTTAGACTAACTGGTCTGTAATTTCCCGTTTTCTCTCTCCCTCCCTTCTTAAAAAATGGGGTTACATTAGCTATCCTCCAATCCTCAGGAACTACTCCAGAATCTAAGGAGTTTTGAAAAATTACCACTAATGCAACCACTATTCCTGGGGCTACTTCCTTAAGTACTCTGGGATGCAGCCTATCTGGCCCTGCGGATTTATTGGCTTTTAAGCCATTCAATTTACCCAACACCACTTCCAGGCTAACCTGGATTTCACTCAGTTCCTCCATCTCATTTAACCCACGGTCCCCTGCTATTTCCGGCAAATTATTTATGTCTTCCTTAGTGAAGGCAGAACCAAAGTAGTTATTCAATTGGTCTGCCATGTCCTTGTTCCCCATGATCAATTCACCTGTTTCTGACTGCAAGGGACCTACATTTGTTTTAACTAATCTCTTTCTCTTCACATATCTATAAAAGCTTTTGCAGTCAGTTTTTATGTTCCTTGCCAGTTTTCTTTCATAATTTATTTTCCCTTTCCTAATTAAGCCCTTTGTCCTCCTCTGCAGGACTCTGAATTTTTCCCAGTCCTCTGGTAGGCTGCATTTTCTGGATAATTTGTATGCTTCATCTTTTGTTTTGATACTATCCCTGATTTCCCTTGTTATCCACGGATGCACTACCTTCCCTGATTTATTCTTTTGCCAAACTGGTATGAACAATTGTTGTAGTTCATCCATGGAGTCTTTAAATGCCTTCCATTGCCTATCCATCGTCAACCCTTTAAGAATCAATTGCCAGTCTATCTTGGCCAATTCACGTCTCATACCCTCAAAGTTACCTTTCTTTAAGTTCAGGACCCTTGTTTCTGCATTAACTATGTCACTCTCCATCCTAATGAAGATCTCAACCATATTATGGTCACTCTTGCCCAAGGGGCCACGCACAACAAGACTGCTAACTAGCCCTTCCTCATTACTCAATACCCAGTCTAGAATAGCCTGCTCTCTCGTTGGTTCCTCTACATGTTGGGTTTAGAAAACTATCCCGCATACATTCCGAGAAATCCTCTTCCTCAGCACCCCTGCCAATTTGATTCACCCAATTTATATGTAGATTGAAGTCACCCATTATAACTGTTTTACCTTTGTTGCACGCATTTCTAATTTCCTGTTTGATGCCATCCCCAACTTCACTACTTCTGTTAGGTGGCCTGTACACAACACCCACTAGCGTTTTCTGCCCCTTAGTGTTTCGCAGCTCTACCCATATCGATTCCACATCCTCCAAGCTAATGTCCTTCCTTTCTATTGCGTTAATATCCTCTCTAACCTGCAACGCTACCCCACCTCCTTTTCCTTTCTGTCTATCCCACCTGAATATTGAATATCCCTGGATGTTCAGCTCCCAGCCTTGGTCACCCTGGAGCCATGTCTCCGTGATCCCAACTATATCATAGTCATTAATAGCTATCTGAACATTCAACTCATCCACCTTATTACGAATGCTCCTTGCATTGAGACACAAAGCCTTCAGGCTTGTTTTTACAACACTCTTACCCCTTTTACAATTATGTTGAAAGGTGGCCCTTTTTGATTTTTGCCCTGGATTTGTCTGCCTGCCACTTTTACTTTTCACCTTGCTACCTATTGCTTCTACACTCATTTTACACCCCTCTGTCTCTCTGCTCACACATTTAAGAACCCCACCACCTCTTATTCTCTGTTTATTATTTTTTTCTTCTTTCTACCCTACATGTTGGGTCTGAGTGCTTCCCTTCTCTGCCTCCTGCCTCACACACTGTCTACTAGCTTTCTCTATTTGAGTCCCTCCCCCCAACTGTTCTAGCGCTGTGCGCAATTCAATACCTTACTAATGTTTGCAACCTGTGTCAGTTAAACATGTGAGTGCTTGTTACACAGGGCCCACTCAATATCAAGTTCTTGTAGAATCTTCCCCGTAGTCCTTCACTATTGGCTATGCATTTCACAGATAAATAAAGGATTTTTATCAGCTGGTCAGCCTGGGGTACAACTTCACTGACTTGTCAATGTAGCCCAGTCATTCACATAAAGCAGACTCCACACTTTTGATGTCATCTATACTTCACGCTGCCTTGAAAAAGCAGCCAGTACCATTAAGACGTCCCACCCTGGTCATTCCTCTCCCTCCATTTATGGAATTCCCTGCCACCCGGGGCAGTGGAGGCCAAGTCACTGGATGGATTTAAGAGAGAGTTAGATAGAACTCTACTGGCTAGTGGAGTCAAGGGATATGGGGAGAAGGCAGGCACGGGTTATTGATTGGGGACGACCAGCCATGATCACAATGAATGGCGATGCTGGCTGAAAAGGCCAAATGGCCTCCTCCTGCACCTATTTTCTATGTTTCTATGTTTCTATGCTCCTGTCGGGCAGACGGCACACAAGCTTGTAAGCGTTCAACACCAGACACAGAAGCAGCTTATTTGCCTGTTATCTTCCTTGTACTTCCTTAAGCTGGTGTATTATCCAATGCACTTCTACCCATTGCAGACATTGAGCTCTGGAACTAATGTGTTGCAATGTTAAAAACTATATTCTGCATTCTGTACCTTCCCCTTAGTTACCCACTTTACTACAGTTTGAGTTGATTGTATTTTTTATATAGTATTTTTGGATCTGATTGGGTAACATGCAAAACAAAGATTTTCACTATGCCTCACTACACATGACAATAATAAACCTAAACCTAAGCAGACAGGAAACAGAGAGTGGGTATTAACGGGTCCCTTTCAGATTGGCAGGCAGTGACTAGTGGGGTACCGCAAGGCTCAGTGCTGGGACCCCAGCTATTTACAATATACATCAATGATTTAGATGAAGGGATTTAAAGCAACATGAGCAAATTTGCAGATGACACAAAGCTGGGTAGCAGTGTGAACTGTGAGGAGGATGCTATGAGAATGCAGCGTGAATGCAGCGCGAATATACAAACTTAAAGCACATGGTATTGGGGGTTCAGTATTGATGTGGATAGAGAACTGTCTGGCAAACAGGAAGCAAATAGTAGGAGTAAACGGGTCCTTTTCAGAATGGCAGGCAGTGACTAGTGGGGTACCGCAAGGCTCAGTGCTGGGACCCCAGCTATTTACAATATATATTAATGATTTGAACGAGGGAATTGAATGCAACATCTCCAAGTTTGCGGATGACACGAAGCTGGGGGGCAGTGTTAGCTGTGAGGAGGATGCTAGGAGGCTGCAAGGTGTCTTGGATAGGCTGGGTGAGTGGGCAAATGCATGGCAGATGCAGCATAATGTGGATAAATGTGAGGTTATACACTTTGGTGGCAAAAACAGGAAAGTAGACTATTATCTAAATGGTGTCCGATTAGGAACAGGGGAAATGCAGCGAGACCTGGGTGTCATGGTACACCAGTCATTGAAAGTAGGCATGCAGGTGCAGCAGGCAGTGAAGAAAGCGAATGGTATGTTAGCATTCATAGCAAAAGGATTTCAAGTCAAGTCAAGTCAAGTCAAGTTTATTTGTCACATACACATACGAGATGTGCAGTGAAATGAAAGTGGCAATGCTCGCGGACTTTTGTGCAAAAGACTAACAGCCAATCAACCAAACAAATTATAAACACAATCATAACACACATATTCTTTTACATAATAGATAATGGAAGGAAAAACGTTCAGCAGAGTTAGTCCCTGGTGAGATAGGCGTTTACAGTCCGAATGGCCTCTGGGAAGAAACTCCTTCTCAATCTCTCCGTTCTCACCACATGGCAACGGAGGCGTTTGCCTGACCGTACCAGCTGGAACAGTTCGTTGCAGGGGTGGAAGGGGTCTCCCATGATTTTATTTGCTCTGGAGTTGCACCTCCTGTTGTATAGTTCCTGCAGGGGGGCGAGTGAAGTCCCCATAGTGCGTTCGGCCGAACGCACTACTCTCTGCAGAGCCTTCTTGTCCTTGGCAGAGCAATTCACAAACCAGATGGTAATATTTCCGGACAAGATGCTTTCCACCGCCGCTGCGTAGAAGCACTGGAGGATCCTCGGAGACACTCTGAATTTCCTCAATTGCCTGAGGTGGTAAAGGCGCTGCCTTGCCTTACTCACGAGTGCTGAGGCGTGTGATGCCCATGTCATATCCTCGGAGATGTGGACTCCCAGATATTTAAAACAGCTCACCCTATCCACAGGATCCCCATTTATCCTCAATAGAGTGTACGTCCTCGGATGATGTGCCCTCCTAAAGTCCTTGATCAGCTCCTTCGTTTTTTTGATGTTCAAGAGGAGGTTGTTATCCTGGCACCAGAGTGCTAGATCAGCCACCTCCTCCCGTTAGGCCTTCTCGTCGTTGTCTGAGATCAGGCCCACCACCACAGTGTCATCAGCAAACTTAATTATTGAGTTGGAGCTGAACCTAGCCACACAGTCATGTGTGTACAGGGAGCACAATAGGGGGCTGAGGACGCAACCCTGGGGCGATCCTGTGCTCAGGGTGAGGGACTTTGATGTATTCCCTCCCATCTTGACTACCTGGGGCCTGGATTTGAGTATAGGAGCAGGAAGATTCTACTGCAGTTGTACAGGGTCTTGGTGAGACCACACCTGGAGTATTGCGTACAGTTTTGGTCTCCAATCAATCAATCAATCAATCAATCAATCAATCAATCAATCAATCAATCAATCAATCAATCAATCAATCAATCAATCAAGCACTTTATTCATTCCCGAGGGGGCAATTTAAAAGGGCGCATTACAGTAGCTTTTAAAAAAAAAGAAAGGGACACAATCAACGAAGAGACAAACATTCAAAGCTACTCTCTGCACCGACCGGTCGACCGCACGAGCAGTGACCCGGCAAGGATTGGGTTGTCAGCAGCGATACAACAATAAAGAACACACAAAATGCAACACAAACATCCACTACAGCATTCATCACTGTGGTGGAAGGCACAAAAACTTGGCCAGTCCTCCTCCATTTCCCCCCCGTGGACAGGACCAGAGTCCTGAGTCAGTCCAGGATCGGCTCTTCCTCACCGGAGACCGCGGCTTTAAGATGGTGTAGGCCGCAGGCCGGCGGTCGAGATTTAAAGTCTCCGCCGCAGCCAGAAGCACCGTAGACTGCAGGGCCGGCGGTCGAAGCTCCCCTCCAGGGGTGATGGTAAGTCCATGCCGGCCCCGCGGTAGAAGTTGGCCGCGGGCCGGCAGTGATGGCTTCTTCTTCCCCCCCCCCCCCCCGGGTCCCCCACGAGGGATCCTGGGCTGTAGACGCCGCACCAGCTGGAGCTCTGCAGATCGCGGCTTCAGGCTGCGACTTCAGGCTGCCGGCTGCCCCGGGCCAGCGAAACGGAGCGCTCCCCTCCAGCGAGCCCCAGCGAGGGCTCACCCGCTCCACAACGAGAGTCCACGCTGCGCCCGCCGCTGAAGCCCCGGGCGTGTCTCCGGGAAAGGCCGCGCTGATCCTTGATGTTAGGCCACGGGGGAGGCGACCTGGAAAAAGTCGCCTCTCCATGGAGGAAGCGACCGAAGCGGTTTCACCCTTATCCCCCCACACCACCCCCCACACAAGACACACAAAGAAACACAAAAAAACATACTTTAAAACATCCTCCAAAAAACAAAAAAAGCTGTTGTAGGCCGCAGGCCGGCGGTCGAGATTTAAAGTCCCCGCCGCAGCCAGAAGCACCGTAGACTGCAGGGCCGACGGTCGAAGCTCCCCCCCAGGGGTGATGGTAAGTCCATGCCGGCCCCGCGGTAGAAGTTGGCCGCGGGCCGGCAGTGATGGCTTCTTCCTCCCCCGGGTCCCCCACGAGGGATCCTGGGCTGTAGACGCCGCACCGAAGCGGTTTCCCCCTTACCCCCCCCCCCCCACACCACCCCCCACACAAGACACACAAAGAAACACCAAATACAGACTTTAAAACATACTAAAAAAAAAAAAAAAAGTGACGCACTGCTGACATGGCTGCTGCCAGAACAGCGCCCCCATCAAATCTGAGGAAAGACATTCTTGCCATAGAGGGAGTACAGAGAAGGTTCACCAGATTGATTCCTGGGATGTCAGGACTTTCATATGAAGAAAGACTGGATAGACTTGGCTTGCACTCGCTAGAATTTAGAAGATTGAGGGGGGGGGGGGTCTTATAGAAACTTACAAAATTCTTAAGGGGTTGGACAGGCTAGATGCAGGAAGATTGTTCCGATGTTGGGGAAGTCCAGGACAAGGGGTCACAGTTTAAGGATAAAGGGGAAATCCTTTAGGACCGAGATGAGATAAAACATTTTTCACACAGAGAGTGGTGAATCTCTGGAATCATTGGCTATATTTAAGAGGGAGTTAGATGTGGCCCTTGTGGCTAAAGGGATCAGGGGGTTTGGAGAGAAGACAGGTGCAGGATACTGAGTTGGATGATCAGCCATGATCATATTGAGTGGCGGTGCAGGCTCGAAGGGCCGAATGGCCTACTCCTGCATCTATTTTCTATGTTTCTATGAATTGGACAGGTTGGGTGAGAGGCCAGATGGACGTCAGGTGAAGTTTAACGTGGATAAATGTGAGGTTATCCACTTTGGTAGCAAAAACAGCAAGGCAGATTACTATCTAAATGGTGTCAAGTTGGGAAAAGGGGAAGTACAATGGGATCTGGGGGTCCCACATTGAGTCCGTTTTAGGGAGAAGTTGATCATGTTTAGTTTAATATAATTTGATGACCATTGAATCTGAATCAACTGAATATTGATTGATACAGCATGTGAAGAGGCCCTTTGGCCCTGTGTCTGCACTAACCATAAATCACACATTCACACTAACTCTGTTTTCCCACTTCTGCATTAAATTCCTGCACACATCTGTCAATTTACAGAGGCCAATGAACTTACAAATCCACTTGTCCTTGAATGTGGGAGGAACCTGGAGCACCCGGAGTAAACCCACACGAAGAATTGTTAAACTCTACTCAGCCAGCCCCGCAGGTCGGGACCTAACCCAGGTCTCTGGCGCTGTGAGGCAGCAGCTCTACCAGCTCCACCACTATGTCACCCACAATGTTTAATTTAATGGGTGCTTGGCCTGGAGCTGTAGGTTCACCAGCTGTCAATGCACATTTGGGGTGAGGGCTGGGGTTTGCTGCCTCAACATGGAATTGTCCTGCCACAGGTCTTCAGTAACATGAGTAGGGCTCATGGAGCAGGGCTGCGGTGGGGAGTGTGGGTGGGGAGGGTGAGGTCGAGGGCAGCAGCTCACTGCTAACGGACACTGGTCAGACTGGACTATGGGCTGAGATCAACCATTCACACTAACTCTATGTTATCCCACTTCAGCATCCAAATCTACCCGGTCCCCTGCTGCACTGTGGGACCAGGTACATTTTACAATGTTTATATTCGTCCAGGAACCCATCCCAGCGTGACAGACGGGGAGGTGACCAGAGAAGTGTGTTTCGAAGATGTTGGTGGCGGTGGGTCTGGAGAAGGGTGCATGAACAAGCTGGACATCAAGGTTAAAAACTGCAGCAGTTACTTTGTATATGAGCTGAAGCCAACACAAAGTGACCAGGTGGATTGTACAGGTACGTGGCTGTTACAAATTGACAAGAGATGTGAGGGGTTGTGTGGAAACGCAGGGCTGTCCTGAGTCACTAATACACCAGATCCCACCTCAGTTAGTGATCACTTTTTTTGGTTCCCCCGCACCCTATCTGAAGTAAGCTGTCCAGTGTGAGGATCTACCTCGTTATCGGCCTTTTAGTTTGTGATGGTGAGTAGTTGCTCAAAGCTTGGACTCTCTAACGATTGAGTTTGGTCTTTATCTGCACAAGTACAGACCCTCCAGCACACACCTGCACTGACCATGATGCCCATTTGAAATATATCCTTCCATTCTCCACCTCGCCATGCTTTTGGCCTAATGCTGACGAAGCATTGTTGCCATAACTGCTTCATTCAGCACCTCAGCTGTGCAGACTGTGCATCTACCACTCTGTGTGAAAATAGATTTTGCCTTGTAAATCTTCTTTAAAATTTCTGCTCTCACCTTAAACCTATCCCCTCTGGTATTGGACATTAATCCTACCCTGTCTATGCCTCCCATACACTGTACTTCTATCAGGCCACCTGTCAACAGTGGCCCGAATAATCTGAAGAAGGGTCTCGACCCGAAACGTCACCCATTCCTTCTGTCTAGAGATGCTGCCTGTCCCGTTGAGTTACTCCAGCATTTTGTGTCTATCTTTGAAAAGTCCCGCGGCCGTTAAAGCCAGGCTGGACGATGTAAGGCCCCGCTCCGGGTCTTGATGATGGAGCCCCTGCCGGACGATGGCAAGTCCCGTGGCCATTAAAGCCGCGCCGGGCGATGTAAGGCCCTGCTCCGGGTCTTGATGTTGGAGCCCTGCCGGACGATGGCAAGTCCCGCGGCTGTTAAAGCCGCGCCGGGCGATGTAAGGCTCTGCTCCGGGTCTTGATGTTGGAGCCCCTGCCGGACGATTGCAAGTCCCGCGGCCGTTAAAGCCGCGCCGGGCGATGTAAGGCCACGCTTCGGGTCGTTTTCAACTCCGCAATTCCGGCAGGAGAAGTTGCCGTTGTGGGAGCTCTGAAAAGCGGTCTCCCACCAGGGACTCGCGAGCTCCAGATGTCTCTATCCACCGGGCCTGTGGCTGGAGCCTCCGGTGCTCCGAAGTCAAGTCGCAGCCGCGCACCACCACAGCTCTCCCCGCTCCGAAGCCGGCCAGCTCCACGATGGTGAGTTCCGCAGGCTCCGTGACTGGAGCCCCCAGGTCATTCCGGTTGGAGGCTGCTCCATGGTGCTAGGCCGCAACGACATAGAGACCCGACAGGGAAAAGTTCAGGTCCCCCGTACAGGGATGAGATTTAAAAGTTTCCCCCGCCCCCCACATAGACACAGCTAAAAACAATATATAAACTACCTCCCTCTTCTATCCCCTCTCCTCCTCCCCTCATACACTCCCTCCCTCACCTCTCCCTCCTTCACTTTTCCCCTACCCTCAGTCACTTCCTACCCTCACCTTTCTCCTATCGCACTCCCCCACTAAACACAATGTTTAAATAATATTTCCCCTCCTCCCCTCCCCTCCCCCACTCCCTCCCTCCCCTTACAACAATGCAACAAATCTCTCATTGCACTGAGTGGAACATTGTTGATTAGCAGCTAATGTAAATGAGATCCCATTGTGACATCATAGCTGGAAACTGCCAGAATCTGCCAGCAGCATCCGCCAAGTTATTGGTCTCAAAGTGGGGTTTTGTAAAGTTAAAAATGTCAATAACTTGTAAAATATAACATCAACCTGAACAAAACTTGATACAAACCACAATGGAACAATTGTGAGTAAGGTGGTGCAAAACTTGTAGTGCTGTCCGGTATCATTTTGGCAAAGGTCCAGGAGCACATGGATACACTTACATAGAAACAAACAAGATGAGAGTTTTAGTAATATACTAGACCAAGTGCAGACCCGTTGGGTCTGGTCCCCCAATGGTGTGATCCCCCAACCCAATATTCGTCCAATGGAACTGAAGCCGTTCCCAAATGTAAGATTCCAGCACTCCCCTGCCTCCCTCAGCAGTGGATTAAAAAAAAATCAAATTGCACCTCCCCTGCCTGTTGCAGCAGTGAAAGGTTCAGAGTGTTCCTGTCTTGCAAGTTTGTTTCGAAGTGTGTTGGAAGCTGTTTCGAAGTGTGTTGGAAGCTGATAGGAAGGAGCAGCCGTCAACAAATCAAAAGGCAGAAACTCAACGAATCAAAAGGCAGACAGGCAGCCGGACGGACGGATGTCGGACGGATGGGGCGAGAGTTTTATAGAATAATAGATATACGAGACTAAGTGGTACATAGAAACATAGAAATTAGGTGCAGGAGTAGGCCATTCGGCCCTTCGAGCCTGCACCGCCATTCAATATGATCATGGCTGATCATCCAACTCAGTATCCCGTACCTGCCTTCTCTCCATACCCTCTGATCCCCTTAGCCACAAGGGCCACATCTAACTCCCTCTTAAATATAGCCAATGAACTGGCTTCGACTACCCTCTGTGGCTGGGAGTTCCAGAGTTTCACCACTCTCTGTGTGAAAAAAGTTCTTCTCATCTCGGTTTTAAAGGATTTCCCCCTTATCCTTAAGCTGTGACCCCTTGTCCTGGACTTCCCCAACATCGGGAGCAATCTTCCTGCATCTAGCCTGTCTTTCTTCATAAGACAGTCCTGACATCCCAGGAATCAGTCTGGTGAACCTTCTCTGCACTCCCTCTATGGCAATAATGTCCTTCCTCAGATTTGGAGACCAAAACTGTACGCAATACTCCAGGTGTGGTCAGCTTAGTGTCATCCGCAAACTTGGAGATATTGCCTTCAATTCCCTCATCCAGATCATTAATATATATTGTAAATAGCTGGGGTCCCAGCACTGAGCCTTGCGGTACCCCACTAGTCACTGCCTGCCATTGTGAAAAGGACCCGTTTACTCCTACTCTTTGCTTCCTGTTTGCCAGCCAGTTCTCTATCCACATCAATACTGAACCCCCAATGCCGTGTGCTTTAAGTTTGTAAACTAATCTCTTATGTGGGCCCTTGTCGAAAGCCTTCTGGAAGTCCAGATACACCACATCCACTGGTTCTCTCCTATCCACGCTACTAGTTACATCCTCGAAAGATTCTATAAGATTCGTCAGACATGATTTACCTTTTGTAAATCCATGCTAACTTTGTCCAATGATTTCACCACTTTCCAAATGTGCTGCTATCCCATCTTTAATAACTGACTCTAGCAGTTTCCCCACTACCGATGTTAGACTAACTGGTCTGTAATTCCCCGTTTTCTCTCTCCCTCCCTTCTTAAAAAGTGGGGTTACGTTTGCTACCCGCCAATCCTCAGGAACTACTCCAGAATCTAAAGAGTTTTGAAAGATTATTACTAATGCATCCACTATTTCTGGAGCTACTTCCTTAAGTACTCTGGGATGCAGCCTATCTGGCCCTGGGGATTTATCGGCCTTTAATCCATTTAATTTACCCAACACCACTTCCCGGCTAACCTGGATTTCACTCAATTCCTCCAACTCCTTTGACCCGCGGTCCCCTGTTATTTCCGGCAGATTATTTATGTCTTCCTTGGTGAAGACGGAACCAAAGTAGTTATTCAATTGGTCCGCCATATCCTTGTTCCCCATGATCAACTCACCTGTTTCTGACTGCAAGGGACCTACATTTGTTTTAACTAATCTCTTTCTTTTCACATATCTATAAAAACTTTTGCAGTCAGTTTTTATGTTCCCTGCCAGTTTTCTTTCATAATCTATTTTTCCTTTCCTAATTAAGCCCTTTGTCCTCCTCTGCTGGTCTCTGAATTTCTCCCAGTCCTCCGGTATGCTGCTTTTTCTGGCTAATTTGTACGCATCATCCTTCGCTTTGATACTATCCCTGATTTCCCTTGTTATCCACGGATGCACTACCTTCCCTGATTTATTCTTTTGCCAAACTGGGATGAACAATTTTTGTAGTTCAACCATGCAGTCTTTAAATGTCTTCCATTGCATATCCACCGTCAACCCTTTTAGAATTAATTGCCAGTCAATCTTGGCCAATTCACGTCTCATGCCCTCAAAGTTACCTTTCTTTAAGTTCAGAACCATTGTTTCTGAATTAACAATGTCACTCTCCATCCTAATGAAGAACTCAACCATATTATGGTCACTCTTGCCCAAGGGGGCACGTACAACAAGACTGCTAACTAACCCTTCCTCATTACTCAATACCCAGTCTAAAATAGCCTGCTCTCTCGTTGGTTCCTCTACATGTTGATTTAGATAACTATCCCGCATACATTCCAAAAAATCCTCTTCCTCAGCACCCCTGCCAATTTGATTCACCCAATCTATATGTAGATTGAAGTCACCCATTATAACGGTTTTGCCTTTGTCGCACGCATTTCTAATTTCCTGTTTGATACCATCTCCAACTCCACTACTACTGTTAGGTGGCATGTACACAACACCCACCAGCGTTTTCTGCCCCTTAGTGTTTCGCAGCTCTACCCATACCGATTCCACATCCTGCAAACTAATGTCCTTCCTTTCCATTGCGTTAATCTCCTCTCTAATCAGCAACGCTACCCCACCTCCTTTTTCTTTCTTTCTATCCCTCCTGAATATTGAATATCCCTGGATGTTCAGCTCCCAGCCTTGGTCACCCTGGAGCCATGTCTCCGTGATCCCATTTATATCATAGTCATTGGGCAACGCAATATACCACCACTCACCCCTTTCCCCAACACAATCCGTTTCCACCACTCACCCATTCCCCCAACACAACCCATTCCCCCAACGCAATATTCCATCACTCACCCGTTCCCCCAACACAACCCGTTTCCACCACTCACCCATTCCCCCAACACAATCCATTCCCAGGGCTGCCTACTCTCACGCTTTGAGCGTGAGAATCACGCCCTCAAGCAAACTCTCACGCCCTCACGCTGATCAGAAATTTCGCACGCTCTGTGGTGAGAAATTCTGTGATCAAGAAAAATTTCAAAACTCGGATAAACTGCATGGTCCGCGGGTGTTGGAGAGCCGGGGCTGAGGGAGGGATGGGAGCAGCGGGCGGATACAGATGCGGGGAGCCGGGACTGGTGAGTTTGCGGGGCTGACGAGTATTTGTGCGGCTAGCGAGTCGCTCGCTGCAGCTCTGGTCACGGAGCGCTCCGGACAGTGCGAGTGTCCCGGGCCGTCGGATGCATCGGAAGCGCCGCTGTCGCGAGAGTCTCTGTGCCGAAGGGACAGACTCTCAAAGGGAGGTGCAGAGAGAGAGGGGGGGGGGGCAAGGAGACAGGGGGGAGAGAGAGAAGGGGGTGAGAGGAGAGAGAGTGGAGAGACAGAGGGGGAGAAAATGGAGAGGAGAGGGGAAAGAGGTAGAGAGATAGGGGGAGAGTGAGGTGGTAAGGGGGAAGAGAGAGAGGGGTGAGAGGAAGAAGAGGGAAGAGAGAGGTGGAGAGGGTTGGAGAGAATTGGTAGGCTAGGGGGCACGCGATGAGTGTTTGGAATAGAGAGTGTAACGCGCGAAAACTCGGGGAAAGAATAGAAGGGGGGACAAAGTAAAGAGGAGTAGAGACAAGAGAGAGGTGGGCGCGCGCGGTGGCGCGCGCTATCGGGACGAGCGCTGGGGCGTCTCCCTTCTTCTCTCCTCTTCTCTCTCTTGCTCTCTCTCTCTCTCTTTTTGCTCTCTCTCTTCTCTTTTTCTTCTCTCTTTCTTCCTCTCTCTTTTTCTTTCTTTTCTCTCTTTCTCCTCCTCTCGTTCTCTTTCTGTCTCTCTTTCTTTTCGCTCTCTCTCTTCTTTTCTCTCTTTTCCTTTTTTTTTCTCTCTTTTCCTCTCTTTTCTCTCTCTTTCTCTCCCTCTTTCTTTTTTCTTTTCGTCTCTCTTTTCTCTTTTCTCTCTCTTCTCTCTTTTTCTCTTTCCCTCTCTCTTTTTCCTCTTTCTTCTTTCTCTTTCTCCTTTCCTCTCTTTCTCTTCTCTTCCCTGTTATTCTTCTTCTCTTTTTCTCCTGTCTCTCTCCGTCTTCTCTCCTTCGCGGTCTCGCATCTTC
Organism: Amblyraja radiata; assembly: GCF_010909765.2. Classification (NCBI taxonomy): domain Eukaryota; kingdom Metazoa; phylum Chordata; class Chondrichthyes; order Rajiformes; family Rajidae; genus Amblyraja; species Amblyraja radiata. The sequence goes on along the minus strand of NC_045962.1, from coordinate 90,030,588 downwards.
TTCTCTCTTTGATCTCGGGGTTAGCGATTGTTTTTCTCGGGGGTTTAGAGAGAGTGCATCCTGGAGGACAACCAGTGGCTACTGGAAGTAGGTACCAAGCACTGGGTAGAAACGGTGGAAGATAGTCGACTTCAAATGGGGGTGGTTGGAGAAAGCATCCTGCTTGCCTGCTAGATTTTCACTTATTGTAACTGCAGGAAAAATGTTCCCGATGTTGGGGGCGTTCTGAACCATGGGTCACAGTTTAAGAATAAAGGGGGGGGGGGGCAGTTAGGACTGAGATGGAGGACAAACTTTCTTCACGCAGAGAGTTGTGAATCTGTGGAATTCTCTGCCACAGAAGGCTGTGCAGGCCAATTCACTGGATGTTTTCAAGAGAGAGTTAGATTTAGTTCTTGGGGCTAATAACATCAAGTAATATGGGGAAAAAACAGGAAAGGTATTGATTTTAGATGAATAGCCACAATCATATTGAATGGCAGTGCTGGCTCGAAGGGCCAATGGCCTATTCCTGCACCTATTTTCTATGTTTCTATGCTTGAGTATATGGCAATAAAACTCGATCACTTGATTTTGAAGCATTCATGCATGGTGGAGGTATAATGTAGTCAAAGAGTGATACAGTGTGAAAACAGGCCCTTCGGTGCAACTTGCCCACACCCGCCAACATGTCCCAGCTATGCTACCTGCTTTTGGTCCATACCTCCAAACCTGTCCTATCCATGTAGCAGTCTAACATTTTCTTAAATGTTGGGATGGTGCCTGCCTCAACTACCTCCTCTGGCACCTCATACACCCATCACCCTTTCTGTGGATAAAGTTACCCCTTAAAAAGTTACCACTTAAAAATACTTCATACAAAAATCATTGAAATCATACTTCTACAGGGCACTAAAACATGATTTTAACACATCAAATTTCAAAAAGTTCCTACCCTTGGAGGGGAGGACATCCTTCTTCCACATCTTCTCCCCACTCGGTTGCTCCACTCCCTCATGGGGTACCCCCAAGGCCAGTGATCAGTGATCGCACAGCCTCCCCCCTTTCAAAAATGCTCCAATCCAATTTAAAGCATATATATTGTATTCAAGTGTAAGTTAAAATACTCGCTGCAGTATGCACCATATTGCACAATTGCAATGGGAGGGGGACACCCTCCTCCCACCCCCCCCCCCCCCCCCCCACCCCTCTTCCCCGGTCGCTATGCTCCCTCGGGCTTGGTCTCTCGCAATTTCTCACTCCCAACTCTCACCCAATGTTGGCAGCCCTGCATTCCCCCAACGCAATATTTCACCACTCACCCATAGCCCCCTATTACGCAGGCGTGTCTCATTTGCCCTCATTCCCCAACAATGCCCCCCCCCCTCCTCTGCACCCTCCCTCTTCCCTCTTCCATCTTCCCTCTTCCCTTTTCTCTCTCCTCTCCCAACTCCCCATCCCCCTCCACCCCATCCCCCCTCCACCCTCCTCTTCACCCTCCCTCTCCATTCCCCTCTCCTCCTCTCTTCCTCCATTCCCTCACTCACCGCTCCCTCCCTCTCCTTTCCCCTACCCTCAGTCACTCCTTCCCTCCCTCCCTCCCTCCCTCCATCACCCCACTTCCCTCCCTACCTCCTCCTTTCCCTATATCGCCCTGCTCCCCCACTCCTCACATCTTCCCATCCACTCGCCATTAAACACAATGTTAATATAACATTTCTTCTCCTCCCCTCCCCCACTCCCTCCCTCTCTCTCCTTACAACAATGTAACAAATCTCGTGTTGCACTGGGTGGAAGACTGTTGATGGGCAGTTTATGTAAATGAGATCCCATTGTGATGTCATTGTTGGGTGGAGCACTGGTGATGGGCAGTTTATGTAAATAAGATCCCATTGTGACGTCATAGCTTTAACTGCCACTGCAGTGTTCAAGTCAGTCTTTCTCAAACTGGATTTTGTGAAGTTGAAAATGTGAATAACTTGTAAAATATAACATCAATTGTGAGTAAGGTGGTCCAAAAATTGTAGCGCTATCGTGTACCGCTTTGGTGTCGTTCCAGGCATGAATCGCATACATGCATGCTGGGTATTAACTGGACATTAACTCTGACCATTATGATATCCTCCAGCCGCAGACTCCGCACTCGGTGATCCGTGTGTAAACCACACCGTCCTGGACCAGCCCTGGAGGAGCACGGGTTGTACCAACACTGAGTGCAGCTGTGGACAATGGCAGAATGATGAAAAGCACAGAGTGGGGTGGTACAGATTTAAGAGGTGAAACAAAGAGATCATTGCGTTTGTCAATGAAATAGAAAATGTTTTGGAAACAGGCAGTGAGGGAAAATAGATTGAGAGCAAGGGTGATCAGTGTCAGGAATGGGACAGTGTGGATACAGGGACTGGGATCATCAGTGTCGGGAATGGGACAGGGTGGATACAGGGAGACTGGGGTCATCAGCGTCGGGAATGGGACAGTGTAGATACAGGGAGACTATTTCTATAGAAATGCTACACTTGTCGCTTTACCTCCCCCCTTGACTCCATTCAAGGACCCAAGCAGTCGTTCCAGGTGCGGCAGAGGTTCACCTGCACCTCCTCAACCTCATCTATTGCATCCGCTGCTCTCGGTGTCAGCTGCTCTACATCGGTGAGTCCAAGTGTAGGCTTGGTGATCGTTTCGACCAACACCTCTGCTCGGTTCGCAATAACCAACCTGATCACCCAGTGGCTCAGCACTTCAACTCCCCCCCCCCCCCCACTCCGAATCCGACCTTTTTGTCCTGGACCTCCTCCATGGCCAGAGTGAGGACCACCATAAATTGGAGGAGCAGCACCTCATATTTCACTTGGGCAGTTTGCACTCCAGCGGTATGAGCATTGACCTCCAATTTCAGAGAGTCCCTCATTTCTCCTCCCCTTCCCAGCTCTTCCTCAGTCCCCTTCCTTTCTTCTTCCCCCCACCCACACATGAGTCCGAAGAAGGGTTTCAACCCAAAACCATATAACCATATAACAATTACAGCACGGAAACAGGCCATCTCGACCCTTCTAGTCCGTGCCGAACACGTATTTTCCCCTTGTCCCATATACCTGCGCTCAGACCATAATCCTCCATTCCTTTCCCGTCCATATAACTATCCAATTTATTTTTAAATGATAAAAACGAACCTGCCTCCACCACCTTCACTGGAAGCTCATTCCACACAGCCACCACTCTCTGAGTAAAGAAGTTCCCCCTCATGTTACCCCTAAACTTCTGTCCCTTAATTCTCAAGTCATGTTCCCTTGTTTGAATCTTCCCTACTCTCAGTGGGAAAAGCTTATCCACGTCAACTCTGTCTATCCCTCTCATCATTTTAAAGACCTCTATCAAGTCCCCCCTTAATCTTCTGCGCTCCAGAGAATAAAGCCCTAACTTGTTCAACCTTTCTCTGTAACTTAGTTGCTGAAACCCAGGCAACATTCTAGTAAATCTCCTCTATACTCCCTCTATTTTGTTGACATACTTCCTATAATTAGGCGACCAAAATTATACACCATACTCCAGAATTGGCCTCACCAATGCCTTGTACAATTTTAACATTACATCCCAACTTCTGTACTCAATGCTCTGATTTATGAAGGCCAGCACACCAAAAGCTTTCTTTACCACCCTATCTACATGAGATTCCACTTTCAGGGAACTGTGCACAGATATTCCCAGATCCCTCTGTTCACCTACATTAGAAACATAGAAACATAGAAATTAGGTGCAGGAGTAGGCCATTCGGCCCTTCGAGCCTGCACCGCCATTCAATATGATCATGGCTGATCATCCAACTCAGTATCCCGTACCTGCCTTCTCTCCATACCCTCTGATCCCCTTAGCCACAAGGGCCACATCTAACTCCCTCTTAAATATAGCCAATGAACTGGCCTCGACTACCCTCTGTGGCAGAGAGTTCCAGAGATTCACCACTCTCTGTGTGAAAAGATTTCTTCTCATCTCGGTTTTAAAGGATTTCCCCATTATCCTTAAGCTGTGACCCCTTGTCCTGGACTTCCCCAACATCGGGAGCAATCTTCCTGCATCTAGCCTGTCCAACCCCTTAAGAATTTTGTAAGTTTCTATAAGATCCCCTCTCAATCTCCTAAATTCTAGAGAGTATAAACCAAGTCTATCCAGTCTTTCTTCATAAGACTGTCCTGACATCCCAGGAATCAGTCTGGTGAACCTTCTCTGAACTCCCTCTATGGCAATAATGTCCTTCCTCAGATTTGGAGACCAACACTGTACGCAATACTCCAGGTGTGGTCTCACCAAGACCCTGTACAACTGCAGTAGAACCTCCCTGCTCCTATACTCAAATCCTTTTGCTATGAAAGCTAACATACCATTCGCTTTCTTCACTGCCTGCTGCACCTGCATGCCTACTTTCAATGACTGATGTACCATGACACCCAGGTCTCGCTGCATCTCCCCTTTTCCTAATCGGCCACCATTTAGATAATAGTCTGTGTAAAGGAGTGATAGCTGACACACTGTAACCTTTACTGGTAGTTTATTATAGCACATGGCACACACGTCCCAGCACTGACTGCATCAAGCCTTCTGGCGTACTGGGACCTAGTGGGAGGAACAAAGGGAGGATACTACAGTTATACTAATATGATGGGGCGTGGTTAGTGGTGATGAGGTAACTACATTATAGGTTGCATGCATAACCCATCTACATCCTTCCCCTTACAATTTAAACAAGTTACAACAATGGCAGGTTTGTTATACAGAACCTGCAAAGCTAAGCATACTCTCCGTAGCGAGCCGGAGGTTTTACAATCCGACCCGAGCGAGTGCGCACCGCACCTTCACCCTCCCCACCCGAAAAAAGAGGAGGAGGGACAGGAACAGAAACAGGACGGGGAGAGAAGGTGGGCGGAGAACCCAGCTTGGAGGGGGAACGGAGAGGCACAGGTGAAACAGAAGGGGTAGAATGAGCAGAAGTGGGAGAAAGAGAAGACCTTGCAGGGGACAACAGAGCCTGAGGAGCAAAACCGGGAGGAGCAGGGGGGGGGGGGGGGGTACCCGAGGCAAAAGGACCGACCGTGGCATGCAGGAAGCAGAGGGTACGTTAGTGGAGGAAGGCTCGACACGCGACGGAGGGGTATACGGAATCGCAGGAGGTGGTTTGGGCTCGTTAACCGCCAACAGGTGCTGGCGGCTGCGTCGGTATACAGTCCCTTCAAAATCCACGAGGTAGGACCGTGGCGCGCTGTCAAACCCGACGACGGTGGCAAGTCGGGAGTAGCCGGTGGGCGTCTGCAAACGGACGACCTGTCCAGGCATCAGTGGCGAAAGAGGGCGGCAGGATTTGTCATGCGAGCGACGCTGGATTTCGTGCTTCTGGGCATGCGAGATAGTGGCATCTGCCCCGGGATGCCCCATGTGGGCGGCGTCAAAATACAAGCCATGCAGCGAGGCAGAGACGACCACTTTGTGTCCTTTGATAATAATGCCGTCCCGGAGGACCAACTCATCGCGGACCAAAAAATAGGGGTGGACGCTAGCAGACAACGAATTCCGTTTGGTGGGCCACCCGCGCTTGATGACAGCAGCAAGCTGCTACAGGTCGTGGTCGTTTGCGGTATGTGCAACCAAGCACTGTAGTTGCTGAGAAGGGACGAAGTTAACGTTCAGTACCTGTAAGTCCGACTGCTCGAAGGGGTGCCGGTCGCAGGAGGCCCGGGACAGCGCATCAGCAACATGCATCTCGGTGCCCCTCTTATATATGATTTTAAAGTCAAAGCGCTGTAGCTGCAGCATCGTCCGCTGTAGCCTGGCTGGAGCACAGTGTATAGGTTTGTTCAGTATCGTTACCAGTGGCTGGTGATTCGTCTCAACGGTGAACCTGGTGCCAAATAGGAAGTCCTTGAACTTCGAACACGCGAAAACCACCGCCAGCAGCTCCTTCTCTATCTGAGCATAGCGCTGCTCTGTGTCCGTCATGGTCCTAGAGGCATAGGAGATGGGCAGCAGCGAGTCATCATCGTGGGGTTGCAGGCAGGCAGCACCCAGTCCAAAGCGAGAGGCGTCGCAAGTGACCGCGATCGGGCGCCGTAGATCAAAGAACTTCAGGGTAGGTGTGCTGACCAGCCTCGTCTTTAGCAGGTCGAACGCCTGCTGGTGGTGTGGAAACCATGCCCAGGCAATGTCCTTTTTAGTGAGCTGTCTCAGGGGTGCGCTCAATTCGCTGAGGTCGGGGATAAACTTCCCCAGGTAATTCACCATACCCAGGAAACGCTGCAGACTGACAACGTCTGTCGGGGCGGGCAGCTCTGAGATGGCGCTGGTCTTTTGCGGGTCTGGCTTCAACCCTTGGGCCGTGAAAATGTGGCCAACATATGTGACCTCAGGCACCCGGAACTTGCACTTTGACCGATTAAGCTTCAAATGTATCTGCCGAGCACGGTCCAAAATCCGTCGGAGGTTGCGGTCATGTTCGGCCACATCCCTCCCATAGACCAGTATGTCGTCCACAATGATCGCGCAGGGCAGACCTGCAAACAATTGTTCCATTGAACGCTGAAATACCTCGCTGGCGGAGTTGATGCCGAACGGCATCCGCAAAAACTTAAACCTGCCGAAGGGCGTGCTGAACGTGGTCAGGTCCGTGGAGCGTTTGTCCAGGGGTATCTGCCAGAACGAGCTTCTGGCATCGAGGACGGAGAACACTGTGGCTTGTCCCACCTGGGCGGCAACATCTTCGACAGTCCTCATGGGGTAGTGGGGCCGTTTAATCGCCATATTCAAGTCCTTGGGGTTGATGCATACCCGTATCTCATTTTTTCCTTTCTTCAACGTGGCAACCATGGTGGAGACCCATTCAGTTGGATCGCTGACAGCCTCCAGCACGCCCATGTTGACCATGTCTTTCAGCATACTCTCCACCTTGCCCTTCATTGCGAACGACACCATATGGGGTGGACGGATCACAGGCACCATAGATGGGTCAGTCACGATCTTGTACACCAACGGCAGCTTCCCCAACTTGTCGTCAAACAAGTCTGGGTACTCGGATAGTGGATCCATCACAGCTTGCTCCTCGTGGACCGTACGGTCAAACGACACCAGACCAAGATCCTGGCATGCCTGGTTGCTCAGCAACGTCACACAGTCACTGTCCAGAATAAAGAAAGACAGGTCCTGGGAAGATTTCTGCAGCACGCAGTGGAAGGTCGCCCTCCCCACAGGTGTTAGTTCCTCTCCCCCATATGCACGAAAAACAGAGCGATCTGCAATCAGCAGCTCATTCTTCCTTATCTGGTGGAACAGCTTTGTTGACATTACGTTCACTTTCGCCCCCGTGTCCAGCTTAGCAGAGAAGGACTTGTTGTTTACAGTTATATTCACAGAAGGATCAGGGAGGCGAGATCGGCTGTGGAGGAGAGTGTAAATACTTACATCTCCCGTGGAATAGCTGAGCTCAGAGTCGGGGGCAGCGTCAACAGAGGACTGAGAATCCATCTCGCTATCAACTTGCAGAAGGTTGTTTAGGAGTTGTCTGGGAGCTGAGGGCACTTTCCCACGGGACCGGCAGGCAGCTGCAAAATGGTTCCTTCCCCCGCAGAAATTGCAGGTCTTCCCAAGGGCTGGGCACTGTGATTCTGTGGAGTGCACGTAATTGCAGTTTGGACACTTTTTAGATCTCGGGTCCCGGGATGTACGAACGGGCCGCGGTGGAGGGCGAAAGTTGTCCCTCATACGACGTTGTCCAGCAACACCAGTTAGATTTATGGCTCGGCTGTCAAACCCCCTCTGCCCATGCGGAGGGGTGACCACTTCGGCAATGCGGCACGCATGCATTGCCTGAGTCAGGGTTAGGTCAGGCCGTTGCAGCAGGTCGGCACGTAGCTTCTGATCAATCATGCCAGTGACGAGAATGTCTCTGGTGATCTGGTCGCGCATGGTTTCAAATCGGCACCGCTGGGCAAGGTGTCGCAGGTCGGCGATGAAGCACTCAACAGGTTCATCCGGCTGTTGCTTGCGTGAGAAGAACCTGGCCCGCTCCAGTATACGGTTGGAGGGCAGGTCACATATCTCCGCGAACTTGCGCAAAATACATACTGGGTCGTCGGCCGATTCAGCTGGCTCGACCGGCTGCTCGTTGTCATCCAGGACTGCTGGTTCGTAGACAAAGGCTTGAGCTTTCTTCATTGCGTCGGGACCAGCCAGGTTGAGCAAGAGTGATGCTTTGACCGCGGCTGGGTCGTTCCGGTGCGCAATATTGACGTAGTGAGTGTAGTCCATCACAAAAGTCGACCATCGCTCCGCAATGTCAGCGTCGAAGACAAGGGGAGATGGTTTTCGGCATGAGGATGCCATGTCAAGGGAAACCCAACACTGGGCACTAACGGGGACAAAATAAATGAAAACCGGTAAACGGGAAGCGCGAGTTTTAAACTTCTGACACCATGTAAAGGTCTGATAGCTGACACACTGTTACCTTTACTGGTAGTTTATTATAGCACATGGCACACACGTCCCAGCACTGACTGCATCCAGCCTTCAGGCATACTGGGACCTAGTGGGAGGAACAAAGGGAGGATACTACAGTTATACTAATATGATGGGGCGTGGTTAGTGGTGATGAGGTAACTACATTATAGGTTGCATGCATAACCCATCTACAGTCTGCTTTCCTGTTTTTGCCACCAAAATGGATAACCTCACATTTATCCACATTATACTGCATCAGCCAAACATTTGCCCACTCACCCAGCCTATCCAAGTCACCTTGCAGTCTCCTAGCATCCTCCTCACAGCTAACCCTGCCCCCCAGCTTAGTGTCATCCGCAAACTTGGAGATATCGCCTTCAATTCCCTCATCCAGATCATTAATATATATTGTAAATAGCTGGGGTCCCAGCACTGAGCCTTGCGGTACCCCACTAGTCACTGCCTGCCATTGTGAAAAGGACCCGTTTACTCCTACTCTGGCTGAAAAACAAGAGCTTCCTATTTGCCAGCCAGTTCTCTATCCACATCAATACTGAACCCCCAATGCCATGTGCTTTAAGTTTGTATACTAATCTCTTATGTGCGACCTTGTCGAAAGCCTTCTGGAAGTCCAGATACACCACATCCACTGGTTCTCCCCTATCCACGCTACTAGTTACATCCTCGAAGAATTCTATAAGATTCGTCAGACATGATTTACCTTTTGTAAATCCATGCTGACTTTGTCCAATGATTTCACCACTTTCCAAATGTGCTGCTATCCCATATTTAATAACTGACTCTAGCAGTTTCCCCACTACCGATGTTAGACTAACTGGTCTGTAATTCCCCGTTTTCTCTCTCCCTCCCTTCTTAAAAAGTGGGGTTACGTTTGCTACCCGCCAATCCTCAGGAACTACTCCAGAATCTAAAGAGTTTTGAAAGATTATTACTAATTCATCCACTATTTATGGAGCTACTTCCTTAAGTGCTCTGGGATGCAGCCTATCTGGCCCTGGGGATTTATCGGCCTTTAATCCATTCAATTTACCCAACACCACTTCCCGGCTAACCTGGATTTCACTCAATTCCTCCAACTCCTTTGACCCACGGTCCCCTGCTATTTCCAGCAGATTATTTATGTCTTCCTTAGTGAAGACGGAACCAAAGTAGTTATTCAATTGGTCCGCCATATCCTTGTTCCCCATGATCAACTCACCTGTTTCTGACTGTAAGGGACCTACATTTGTTTTAACTAATCTCTTTTTTTTCACATATCTATAAAAACTTTTGCAGTCAGTTTTTAAGTTCCCAACCAGTTTTCTTTCATAATCTATTTTTCCTTTCCTAATTAAGCCCTTTGTCCTCCTCTGCTGGTCTCTGAATTTCTCCCAGTCCTCCGGTATGCTGCTTTTTCTGGCTAATTTGTACGCATCATCCTTCGCTTTGATACTATCCCTGATTTCCCTTGTTATCCACGGATGCACTACCTTCCCTGATTTATTCTTTTGCCAAACTGGGATGAACAATTTTTGTAGTTCATCGATGCAGTCTTTAAATGTCTTCCATTGCATATCCACCGTCAACCCTTTTAGAATTAATTGCCAGTCAATCTTGGCCAATTCACGTCTCATACCCTCAAAGCTACCTTTCTTTAAGTTCAGAACCATTGTTTCTGAATTAACAATGTCACTCTCCATCCTAATGAAGAACTCAGCCATATTATGGTCACTCTTGCCCAAGGGGGCACGTACAACAAGACTTCTAACTAACCCTTCCTCATTACTCAATACCCAGTCTAAAATAGCCTGCTCTCTCGTTGGTTCCTCTACATGTTGATTTAGATAACTATCCCGCATACATTCCAAAAAATCCTCTTCCTCAGCACCCCTGCCAATTTGATTCACCCAATCTATATGTAGATTGAAGTCACCCATTATAACGGTTTTGCCTTTGTCGCACGCATTTCTAATTTCCTGTTTGATACCATCTCCAACTTCACTACTACTGTTAGGTGGCCTGTACACAACACCCACCAGCGTTTACTGCCCCTTAGTGTTTCGCAGCTCTACCCATACCGATTCCACATCCTCCAAACTAATGTCCTTCCTTTCCATTGCGTTAATCTCCTCTCTAATCAGCAACGCTACCCCACCTCCTTTTCCTTTCTCTCTATCCTTCCTGAATATTGAACATCCCTGGATGTTCAGCTCCCAGCCTTGGTCACCCTGGAGCCATGTCTCCGTGATTCCAACTATATCATAGTCATTAATAGCTATCTGCACATTCAACTCATCCACATTATTACGAATGCTCCTTGCATTGAGACACAAAGCCTTCAGGCTTGTTTTTACAACACTCTTACCCCTTATACAATTATGTTGAAAAGTGGCCCTTTCTGATTTTTGTCCTGGTTTTGTCTGCCTGCCACTTTTACTTTTCACCTTGCTACCTATTGCTTCTACCCTCATTTTACACCCCTCTGTCTCTACGCTCACATATTTAAGAAACCCTTTCCCTTTAACTCCATCCTCCACTATCCCATTCGACGCCCCACCCCCCTTATTCAGTTTTAAATCACCCGTGTAGCAGTGGCAAACCTGCCTGCCAGAATGCTGGTCCCCCACCTGTTAAGATGCAATCCGTCCCTTTTGTACAGTTCCCCCTTACCCCAAAACAGATCCCAGTGATCTAAGAATCTAAAGCCCTGCCCCGTGCACCAGTTCCTCAGCCACACGTTCAGGTCCCGTATCTCCCTGTTCCTGCTCTCGCCAGCACGAGGAACTGGGAGCAAACCGGAGATAACAACCCTGGAGGTCCTGCTTTTCAGCATTTTTCCGAGCTCTCTAAAGTCACGCTGCAGAATATTCATCCCCTTCTTTCCGACATCGTTTGTGCCGACATGCACTACCACTTCTGGATGTTCACCATCGCCCTTGTAGGATTTTCTGCACTCTGTCCGTGACATCCTGGATCCTGGCACCAGGAAGGCAGCACACCATCCTCGCATCCCGTCTGTTGCCGCAGAAACCCCTGTCGGTAGCTCTCACAATGGAGTCTCCCACTACAATGGCGTTGCCTGCCTTAGGCCTTTTTGGTTTTGGCTCAACAGCCCTATTCGCATCACAAGCCAGTCCGTCGCCCAGTGTAAACACCTCTTCTGTCCCGACAGCTTCTAAGTGGGTGAACCTGTTCACAAGCGGTACAACACCCGGGGACGTTGGCATTCCATGCTTCCCTCCCGTTCTCACTGTCTCCCACCTTCTCTCGTCCAGTACCTTACGTGTAACAATCGTACTGTAGGACTTGCCGAGGAACGACTCCGTTTCTCGGACGAAACGGAGGTCATCCACTTGCTTCTCCAGTTCCCCAACACGGCCCTTCAGGAGCTCCACCTGGATGCACTTCTCGCATTTGTAGCAGCCAGAGGCACTAGCGGTGTCCTTGACCTCCCACATACTGCAAGCATCGCACTGAATCAGCTTGCCTGACATTTCCTTCTTTCGTCTCCTCGCCGAAGACTCTCGAGCCAAAGACTCACACTTTTCTCACGGGGCACTTCCCTCACAAGGCCGCTCACTCACTGCCGCTCGCAAAGAGCAGTCTTGCTTAAATTGACTGATAAATTGCCTGATTTACCAATTTACAAACCAAATTTCTCAGTTTTCAACTGTTTTCCCAGCACTGACTCACTTCTCTCCTCCCACTTGGGCTAGAGCCAATCAGTCGTATCTCTTGCTAATCTCCTGCTGCTGTTGCTCCCAAACCTACAGCAGTTCTGAGTCAAGTCTGCCTGTCCTTGGCACCTACTTTAACTGTTTTCACTTCTCTCCTCCCACTTGGGCTAGAGCCAATCAGTCGTATCTCTTGCTTATCTCCTGCTGCTGTTGCTCCCAAAGCTACAGCAGTTCTGAGTCAAGTCTGCCTGTCCTTGGCACCTACTTTAACTGTTTTCACTTCTCTCCTCCCACTTGGGCTAGAGCCAATCAGTCGTATCTCTTGCTGAACTCCTGCTGCTGTTGCTCCCAAAACTACAGCAGTTCTGAGTCAATCTGAGTTTATATCTCGTTATCCTTTTGCTATTCTTCTTCTTCTTCTCGTGTCTTTGAAGCTGTTGGTTATATGACAGTTTCCCATTCCTTTACACAGTCCTTTGTGTTTTTATTGAACACTGCAAGATCCTTTGGGCTGCACTGGTTGGGTAGTAGGGGGGCAGACAAGGCAGTGCTGCATTGTATGGTCCTCTTCTCCACATTCACAGGTGGTTTGGCCAGTTTCATAGCCCCATCTGGCCATGGCAGCTTTTGATCGCCGTGTTCCTGTTCTCAGGCGGTTGAGCGTCTTCCACTGGACCCATGGTGCTTCTGAGCCCGGAGGGAGGGCTTCAGAAGGAGGGATACCCATGTCAGTAGGAGGGGGGTCGTCCTCAAGCCTTTTTGACCATAGTTGGAGTCTGGTTTCTTCCCGTGCTGCTATTAGGGGCTGGACATGGCTGAGAAAGCTTCTCCTGGACTTCAGCCGTTGGGCCGGGGGTACACGTCCGTAGAGGAGGTGGCGTTCATCACTGGTGGCCTTGGTCATCTCTACTCGGCTGGCGACTTCCCGTCTCACATCAGCAGGGGCAATGCCAGCGAGGAGGTGCAGGTTGTTTATGTTGGTGGGCTTCAAGCAGCCAGTGATTGAGCGGCAGGTGTTATTCAACGCTGGGTCTAGTTTCTTGGCATGGGATGATCTCTCCCAAACAGGACACGCATACTCCGCAGAGGAGTAGCACAGGGCCAGAGCAGTAGATCTTAATGTGTGTGCTGTGGCTCCCCATTTGGAGTTGGTCAGCTTCCGGAGGATGTTATTTCGGGAGTTAACTTTCAGTTTGGTGTTTTTGACGTGTTCCTTATAGGAGAGAGTGCGATCCAGTGTTACACCGAGGTAGACAGGGTTGATGCAGTGCTCAAGAGGTGTTCCAGACCATGTGATGTTAAGGGGTCTGTTTGCTTCCCGGTTCCTGAGATGGAACGAGCAGGCTTGGGTCTTCGCAGGGTTTGCATGTAGGTGGTTGCGCTCATAGTAGAGGTGTAGCTCATCTAGGGCTGAGGTGAGATTCGCTTCTACAGCTTCAAACGTACTCTCTTGGGATGTTACACAGAGGTCGTCGGCGTAGATGAACCGCTCAGTGTTCTGGTCCATTGGCTGGTCATTGGTGTAGATGTTATATAGTAGTGGAGCCAGCACACTACATTGAGGCAAGCCATTCCGTTGTCGTCGCCAGCGGCTATTAATATAGCTGTAGAAACCCTTTGGATTTACTTTCACCTTACTTGCCAAAGCAACCTCATATCTTCTTTTAGCTTTTCTAATTTCTTTCTTAAGATTCTTTTTACATTCTTTATACTCCTCAAGCACCTCATTTACTCCATGCTGCCTATAATTATTGTAGATCTCTCTCTTTTTCCGAACCGAGTGTCCAATTTCCCTTGAAAACCATGGCTCTTTGCAATTTTTACTATTTCCTTTCAACCGAACAGGGACATAAGGATTCTGTACTCTTAAAATGTACCCTTTAAATGTTTTCCATTTCACTTCCACATCTTTCCCATAAAACAAAATGTCCCAATTCACTCCTTTTAAATCCTTTCGCATCTCCTCAAAGTTAGCCTTTCTCCAATCAAAAATCGCAACCCTTGGTCCAGTTCTGACCCTCTCCATAATTATATTGAAACTAATGGAATTGTGATCACTGGACCCGAAGTGTTCCCCAACGCATACCTCCGCCACCTGACCTGTCCCATTTCATAACAGGAGGTCCAGCACCGCCCCTTCTCTAGTAGGTACCTCTATGTATTGCTGCAAAAAACTATCCTACACACATTTTACAAACTCCAAACCATCCAGCCCATTTACAGAATGTGTTTCCCAGTCTATGTGTGGAAAATTGAAATCTCCCACAATCACTACCTTGTGCTTGCTACTAATATCTGCAATCTCCTTACATATTTGCTCTTCCAATTCTCGCTCCCCATTTGGCAGTCTATAATACACCCCTATAAGTGTTGCTACCCCTTTCCCATTTCTCAGTTCCACCCAAATAGCCTCCCTAGACGAGCCCTCTAATCTATCCTGCCAAAGCACTGCTGTAATATCTTCCCTGATAAGCAATGCAACACCTCCACCTCAAATATTTAGTTTCCAATCACAGCCCTCCTGCAACCATGTTTCACTGATCGCCACAACATCATACTCCCAGGTGTCAATCCAGGCTCTAAGTTCATCCAACTTTCTTACAATGCTCCTAGCATTAAAATATACACATTTAAGAAACCCACCATCTCTTATTCTCTGTTTATTGTCTTTTTCTTCTCTCTCCCCTACATTTTGGGTCAGAGTGCTACCATTCTCTGCCTCCTGCCTTACACATTGACTGCTAGCTTTCCCAATTTGAGTCCCTCCCCCCAACCAAACTAATTTGTAGACGTTGCTTATTTCCTTCGCTCCATAGATGCTGCCTCACCCGCTGAGATTCTCCAGCATCTTTGTCTACCACAGAAGAATTCTGGTCCATATGCATGTAAATGGTTTTGACAAAAGAGTCAGCCTGGACGTTGTGGGCTGAAGGGCCATTACTGCACTGTACAAGCTGCATGACAATAGACAATAGATAATAGACATTAGACCCTTGACTCTGTTGAAGGGGCAAAAATAAATCCCTGTGGTGAGTGAATATTGAGAGTCGGCCCATTGCCGGCCTCTCTCTGGGTGACCAAACTCCCTCAGTTCAGGGACTAACTCTCTGATTGTTGTTTCAGTTCTGGTGGATGGAAGATTCCCGAGACTGTTGTTCCCACCCATCACTGCTCCGGGACGAGCCCAGGCTGGTTAAACGGTAGGGTCAGAGTGCAAACTTTGGGGCTCGGGGAATGGCCGGGGATGGTCAGAAGCCCCGCCCCTTATGGGCACTGACAGGTGAAGACCCGCCCCTGATGGGCACGGACAGGTGAAGCCCCTCCCCTGATGGGTGCTGACAGGTGAAGCCCCTCCCCCGATGGGTGCTGACAAGTGAAGCCCCGCCCCTGATGGGCACTGACAGGTGAAGCCCTGCCCCTGATGGGCACTGACAGGTGAAGCCCCTCCCCTGATGGGTGCTGACATGTGAAACCCCTCCCCCGGTGGGCACTGACAGGTGACGCCCCGCCCGTGATGGGTGCTGACAGGTGACGCCCCGACCCTGATTGAGACGGTCAGATGAAGCCCCGCCCCTGAAATGTCAGCACCCATCATGGTCGGGGCTTGTGTTTCTAGTCATGTTTCTAGAATGGCAGAATTAGGCCATTCGGCCCATCACGTCTACTCCACCATTCTCCTGCCTTGCCCCGTATCTCCAGACCCAGCACCCCAGGGTGCCAGCACCAAGAGCTGGTCTCAGGAAGCAGCTGCTGCTGTGGGGAGGGTGAGGGCAGCAGATCACCACTGACTGATACAGATCAGCCCAGAGTGTGGGTTGTGATCACTCTGTACACTGGCTCCAGATTCACATTCCCAACCGCACTGTGGGACCGGGTACATTTTACAATGTTTATAAACCTCATTCCAGATCCTCATCCCAGTGAAGGAGACGGGGAGGTGACCAGGACAGTCTGTTTCACCTGGAATGGAAACAACTGTGAAAAACACCATGAGATCAAGGTGAAACGCTGCGGAGGGTTCTTTGTGTATCGGCTGGAGCCCACACTCTGCTGTAACAAGGTGTACTGTACAGGTACGTCGCTGTTCACAGCAACTCATCTGGGAGGTTGTTGGGAAAATCTGGAGAGCGACAAGTTGGCAATTTTCCAATCCCCGGTCTGTGTGTGTGATCATCTCAGCTCCCAGTCCCACACCGACTGTCTGAGCCAATCCACCGGGGCTGACCCCCACCGACCTCGTCACTGTCCACACCTCACCTGTAGGATGCCCCCTGTCCCAGCTCACCGACCCACTCATCAGCCCCACCCCATCCCCTCCCCCTCCCCCACCCCGTCCCCTCCCCTCCCCCACCCCATCCCCTCCCCCCATCCCCTCCCCGTCCCCTCCCCCACCCCGTCCCCTCCCCCACCCCATACCCTCCCCCACCCCATCCCCGTCCCCTCCCCCTCCCCCACCCCATCCCCTCCCCTCCCCCTCCCCTCCCCCCTCCCCTCCCCCACCCAATCCCCTCCCCCACCCCGTCCCCTCCCCCAGCTCCGACCCACTCATCAGCCCCAACCCCATCCCCTCCCCCTACCCACCCATCCCCAGTCCCCGCCCCCACCCGATCCCCTCCCATCCCCCACCCCATCCACCGCCCTCTCCCCCACCCCATTCCCCGCCCTCCCCCACCCCCGTCCCTCTCGACCACCCCGTCCCCTCCCCACCCCGTCCCCGTCCCTCCCCCACCCCTTCCCCTCCCCTCCTGCTCAGCCCACACCCGTCACCCGTCCCCTCACCTCCCCCACCCCTTCCCCTCCCCCACCCCGTCCCCTCCCACCCTCCCCTTCACTGTCCCCACCTCACCTGTAGGATGTCCCCTGTCCCAGCTCACCGACCAACTTCATTACCCCCACCCCGTCCCTCCCCACCCCAGTATCTGGTCATGGGAGGGAGATTAGGAGCGAGTGGACAGAGGGGGAGAGGGGGTGGAAGGAGCAGTGGGGGGAAAGTTGGGGTCTAGGATGGGGACAGAGGGAGCGGGGAGTTTACAATGAAATGAGGGCAATGAGACGGAAGGTGTGCGTGGAGTAACGGCTGGAATGATGGAATGGAGGGAGAGGGGAGCGGAGCAGAGTGGTGCAGGAGATGGCTGGACAATTGGGGTCACCAGACACTGTTGTCACCGTGTACATCAGTCTCCTTCCAACCCGCAGAGCTGCTGGATTATTTCGCCACTACACCCACTGTCTGTCCACACTTTATTACAGATCCACACTCCGTACCAACTGGGGAATCCCAGGAAACAACAGCCCAACCCCAGAAGGATTTGACCACTATCCCAAAACCAGGTACAAGCTCAGGTGTCGATGGAGGGAGGGGTCGTTGGGACAGTGGGGGGAGAGTAGGGCAGGGTGACTCGGGAACGTGAGGTTGGGGTGGGAGAAGGTTTGAAGTGGGGGGAGGAGAGAGCGGGGCGGAGAGGCAGGAGAGAGTGCAGGGTGGGGGAGGTGAGAGTGTGGGGTGGGGGAGGTGAGAGTGTGGGGTGGGGGAGGTGAGAGGGTGGGGTGTGGGAGGTGAGGGGTGGGGTGGGGGAGGTGAGAGGGTGAGGTGGGGGAGGTGAGAGCGTGGGGTGGGGGAGGTGAGAGAGTGGGGTGGGGGTGGAGAGCGCGGGGCAAGGGGAGGTGAGAGGGTGGGGTGGGGGAGGTGAGAGGGTGGGGTGGTGGAGGTGAGAGGGTGGGGTGGGGACAGGAGGGAGTGAGAGATAGGGGTGGGGTGGGGGAGGTGAGAGGGTGGGGTGGGGGTGGAGAGCACGGGGCAAGGGGAGGTGAGAGGGTGGGGTGGGGGAGGTGAGAGGGTGGGGTGGGGACAGGAGGGAGTGAGAGATAGGGGTGGGGTCAGTGTGACACGGGGGGAGATGAGGTGTGGAGGGAGGAGAGAGTCGAGGAGGAACAAGGAAGCGTGGCTGGACCATATTTGAGCAGTGTGTAATGTTCAAGGCAAGATGTGTGACCTGTGAGATGTGGTGTGTGTTGGTGTTAGCACCGACTGCTGACTCTTCGTATCCACAGCCCACTTCCCTCCTGATCAGCCATTTTGTGCGTTTTTACTTTCTCACCCTCCGTGCCCCCCCCCCCCCTTCCCCAAGATCCATCGCCAGACACAACTCAGGAACCCCAGGGAGTAACGAGTGGAGACTGTGGTCAGGGTTTGACCAGTGACCCAGCAGGGTCTGCAAGCTCAGCTATCAGTGGTGGGGAGTATGACACATAGAACAGGACAGCACTTGAACAGGCCCATGTGACCACAATGTACATGTCTAACATATTGCCAAGCTGAACTATGTGTAGAACCAAAAGGTTAGAGCCCCATCAAAGCTCCATATAACTGCAACATAACATCCTGACTCTTATACTCACTGCCCCAAGCGATGAAGGCAAACATACCATATGCCTCCTTTACCAATGCATCTTCTTGTGTTGCCACGTTAAGGTTGTTACTGACTTACAACCTCTATATCTATGCTCATATTGACATTAATGCTATATTTACCCCTTATATTTGACCTCCCAAAGTGTAGAACCTCACACATGCTTAGATTAAAGTCCACTTGTGCTTTCTGCGCATATTTCTGTAGCTAATCTATACTGCTGTATACTTTAACAGCCTTCCTCACCTCCACCAATGTTGTTTGGGGGAATCAAATGAGGGAGGGGGCTTCACAGTGACTGGTAGGGGCCTGGGAAGTGTTATAGACCAGTGTGATCTAGGGGTGCAGGTACATAGTGCTCTGAAAGTGGTATCGCAGGTAGATAGGGTGGGCAACAGGGCTTTTAGTTCAGTGACCTTCATCAGTCAAGTTATTGAGTATAAACATTCAGATATTCGTTTGCAGTTGTACAAGATGTTGGTGAGGCCACACTTGGAGCATCATATCCAGTTTTGGTCACCCTGTTCTAGGAAGGACACCACGAAGTTGGAAAGAGTGTGGAGAGAATTTACAGGGGTGTTGCCAGGACTCAAGGGCCTGAGCTATAGGGAGCCGATTGGGCAAACTATGACTATTGCTTAGAACGCAGGAGTTTAATGGGTATTCTTATTGAGGTGTTTCATCTTGATAGGAAGTGATAAGTTCAATGCTCATAGTCTTTCAGCCAGAAAACTGCCATCAGAGGATGGTGGGTAATGGAATGAGCTGTTAGAGATGGTACATGAGGCAGGTACAATAACAACATTTATACGCCACATGAACAGGTACATGGACAAGAAAGATTTAGACTGATATGGGCTAAAGAGGGGCAAATGGGAGACATTTAGATGCGTTGAGATGGACAAGTTGGGCAGCTGGGTATGGTTACGTGCTCTGTGCTCTATGGTTCTGTGGTCAACCCAAGCACCAAGTTGAACGCGGCCGAAGCTGTGCATCGGTCGGGACAGCGTTACTCCAGCACTTTGTGTTTTTCTTTGTAAAGCATCTCCTGCAGTTCCGTGTGCCTCCATATGAGTTTAATGGGAAAGGGAGTTTAAGTGGTTAGTGGGGTGGGTTGCAGGCTTCAAGGAAGGGTTATAACTAGGGGTTGTGAGCAGGGGTGGGTTTTCTCTGAGGATAAGACCAGGGCAGAGCAACAGCCGAGGGGTTATGGGCACTAAGGAGGCAAAATGGTGCAAAGAATGAGAAATGTAAGATCAGTGGGAGGGGTAATGAGTTGTGGTAGTGGTAGGTGAGTGGTGCAATATTACGTTGGGGGGACAGGTTGAGTTAGGGGGATCGGGTGAGTGGTGGAATATTGCATTGGGCAGCGGGTTGAGTTGGGGGATCGGGTGAGTGGTGGAATATTGCATTGGGCAACGGGTTGCGTTGGGGGACCAGGCCTCCCGTGTGACAGGGACCCAACGGGTCTCACTTAGTCTAGTTATTTTTTTTAAAGTAGTGATCATACCTGCCTTAACTACCTCCTCCTGCAGCTTGTAACAAATACCTACCATCCTTTGTGTAAAAAAACGTATCCCCTCAGGTTCCAAATCTTTCCCGCTCTCCTTAAACCTATTTCCTCCGATTCTGCATTTCCCTACTCTGGGAAAAGACTACATTTCCCCGAACTTTTCCTCTCATGAAGTCCTAGTCGGCTCAACACCTACCTCTGGCTCAGGCCCTCGAGTCCTGGCATTTTTGTCTAAAGTCATCTCTGCAACATCAGGAGTTGGGATGTGCCCTGAGGGGAGGAGTTTCAAACAGTGAGGGGTAGCAGGTCTTGGAGAGAGGGATAGGGGGGGGCCAGTAGATATATTTGAAATGAGTAAGTATAGAAGAAAGGAATGATGGGTAAGGAGGGAGTGGGTGACTGGTGATTGAGGGTGGAGGAGGAAAGAGAGTGGAGAGCTCGAGGAGAATGTATTTGATGACGGACTGACACAGGGGGCGGGGCAGAGAGGGAGAGGAGGGTGGAGGGAGAGAGGGAGTGAGAGATCAAATGCAGCTCTGTCAGAGAGAGGGTTGAGTGGGAACATAGAAGTGTGGTGAGGACTGTGTTTCAGTAGTGGGCATTGTTGAAGGCCAGATACATCACCTGTGGGACTTGGTGTGTGTTAACATGGACTGGTGACTCTACATCTCTGCAGCTGTCTTCTCTCCTGATCAGCTGTTCAATGTGTTTTTACTCTTTCACCCTCACTGTCCCACATCTACCCTCTTCTTCCAGATCCACCAACGGACACGACTCAGGATCCCCAGGAGGCAACGACTGAAGGCTCTGGTCAGGGTTTGACCAGTGACCCAGCAGGGTCTGCAAGCTCAGGTATCATTATATCTCCACGTGGGGTTTAGTTTCGATAAACAGTGAGCTGCCCAGCGAGCACGAGCATGATCCAACACACTAGGGTCAAACATATGACTCTGTAAGGCAGCAACTCCACCGTTGCACCAGCGTGCAATGCAAGATGGAGTTAAAGTGGTTAGTGGGGTCAGCCGTGTACCACGGTCTGCTTCCATCCTGCAGACCTACTAGATTATTCCCTCCACTACACCCACTGTCTGTCCACACTTTATTACAGATCCACACTCCGTACCAACATGAGTAGTCGATGGGCCGAATTGCCTCATTCTGTTCCATGACATGACCTCCCAAAGTGCAGAACCTCACACATGCTCAGATTAAAGTCCATTTGTGCAGAAATTCACGTCAACTCAGAGTGGGGGGGTCACGTGGAGTGAGACATGTTTCAGAAGGAGAGTGGATGAAGAGAGACTGGATGATGCTTCCAGTCCTTTAGTTCCCAAACACTTTATCCAGTCTGATGACCTGTTGTGGTGTTGCCACACTCCCGTTTCTCTGTTCCATTATTCCAGATCACCAGATGTCCACTGGGAAATAGACCCAGGAATCATCGACTGGAGAATCCACCCAGGAACCATCTTCTGTCCCAGTGGGAGACACATCCTCAAGTACCAAGTCCTCTCACACATTATCGCTTGTCCTCATTAACCCTGCAGCCAGCTATTGGAGAGGGCGGTAGTTTGTTCAACAGTGGACAATAATCCCCCTTGGATTGATAGACACAAAATGCTGGAGTAGCTCAGCGGGTCAGGCAGCATCTCTGGAAAAAAGGAATAGGTGACGTTTCAGGTTGAGCCTTCTTCAGACTTCACCCTTGGATTGAGGATGGTTGAACCGTTGAGGACGTGTGCGGACGTGGCGCCGACAGACAAGAGGCCGAAGCAAAGACGTCGAAGCCAAAGAACCTAATAGAAACGAGGCCGAAACGCCAATGAACCGAAAGGCTGCGTCGCCCAAAAGCATACTTACGGAATGGCCGCTCTGTCGAAACGCCACCTACCCGAATGGCGGCGTCGCCTACAGGACAACGGACCAACTGCTGCTCAACAGAAAAGTCCAATAACGGACATGACGTTGCCGGGTGGCGGGACTTGTCAGCGATTGGTCCAGACCCCCGCGTCCATCACATCACTGTGAAGGCATGATCATTGTCCCAAACCTCCACTCCACCCGACCCACAGCCCGGGGAGGGTGGCCGTGGGAGAGTGGGGGCTGTCCCGAGGGATGCGCACCTTCGGCCGCTTTCAACTTGGTGCTTGGGTTCAGATTGTCCAGTTACATATGGCTTGTGTGGGAAAATAAACCCCACGCTCCCGTCTCCCCCTTCTCTCTCCCCCTCTGTCTCCCCTCATCTCTCTCTCCTCCTCTCTCTCCCCTCTTCTCTCTCTCCTCCTCACCGAGATGGTAATAAATAAACCGTCTGTTCCCGCGGCCGGGGTGAATCACCCTGGTGTGGAGGTTGGGGTCCGATCGCGGTGCATCGAGGTCAGTGACTGTGGGACTCTCCCGCGGGTGGAGACAGGTGAGAGAGAAGGGGAAGAGAAGGGGAGAGAGAGAGAAGGGGGGAGAGAGAGCAGGGAGAGGAGCGAGAGAGAAGGGGGGAGAGAGTGAGAGAGAGAGAAGGGGGAGAGGAGGGAGCGAGAGAAGGGGGAGAGAGAGAAGGGGGGAGAGAGAAGGGGGAGACGGGAGCGTGGGGTTCATTTTCCCACACAAGCCATATGTAACTGGACAGTCTGAACCCAAGCACCAAGTTGAAAGCGGCCGAAGGTGTGCATCCCTCGGGACAGCCCCCACGCTCCCACGGCCAGCCTCCCCGGCTGTGGGTCGGGTGGAGCGGAGGTTTGGGACAATGTTCATCCCCCCACAGTGATGTGATGGACGCAGGGGTCTGGACCAACCGCTGACAAGTCCCGTCCCCCGGCAACGTCATGTCCATTATTGGACCTTTCTGTTGAGCGGCAGTCGGCCCGTTGGCCTGTAGGCGACGTCGCCATTCGGGTAGGTGGTTTCGACAGAGCGGCCAATCGGTAAGTTTGCTTTTAGGTGACACAGCTTTTCGATTCCTTGGGTTTTAGGCGTCCCGCCCTTTCGGTTAGTTGGCGTTTCGGCCTCGTTTCTATTCGGTTTCTTTGGTTTCAACTTCTTTGCTTCGGTTTCTTGTCTGTCGGCGCCACGTCCGGGTACCATTGAGGAAACCACTGTAGAAATGCTGCCTACCCGCTGAGTTACTCCAGCACTTTGTGTTTTTCACTCACTGTCCCACCTCTACTCTCTTCTTCCAGATCCACCAACGGACACGAGTCAGGATCCCCAGGAGGCAACGACTGAAGGCTCTGGTCAGGGTTTGACCAGTGACCCAGCAGGGTCTGTAAGCTCAGGCATCATTATATCTCCATGTGGGGTTTAGTTTCGATAAACAGTGAGCTTCCCAGCGAGTACGAGCATGATCCAACACACTAGGGTCAAACATATGACTCTGTAAGGCAGCAACTCCACCGTTGCACCAGCGTGCAATGCAAGAGGGAGTTAAAGTGGTTAGTGGGGTCAGCCGTGTACCACGGTCTGCTTCCATCCTGCAGACCTACTAGATTATTCCCTCCACTACACCCACTGTCTGTCCACACTTTATTACAGATCCACACTCCGTACCAACATGAGTAGTCGATGGGCCGAATTACCTCATTCTGTTCCATGACATGACCTCCCAAAGTGCAGAACCTCACACATGCTCAGATTAAAGTCCATTTGTGCAGAAATTCACCCCAACTCAGAGTGGTGGGGTCACGTGGAGTGAGACATGTTTCGGAAGGAGAGTGGGTGAAGAGAGACTGGATGATGCTTCCAGTCCTTTAGTTCCCAAACTCTTTTTCCAGTCTGATGACCTGTTGTGGTGTTGCCACACTCCCGTTTCTCTGTTCCATTATTCCAGATCACCAGATGTCCACTGAGAAACAGACCCAGGAATCATCGACTGGAGAATCCACCCAGGAACCGTCTTCTGTCCCAGTGGGAGACACATCCTCAGGTACCAAGTCCTCTCACACGTTATCGCTTGTCCTCATTAACCCTACAGCCAACTTTTGGAGAGGGCAGTAGTTTGTTCAACAGTGGACAATAATAGTAAGATTAAATGAGAACTTACCAGTTTGAAGTTTGATCTGTATTTTATGAGGAGTTACGATGAGGGATTACGTGAAGAACCCGCTCAGCGCGCATGCGCAGCATACTTCCAAGCAGCGGTGTGGAATCACAGATAGACACAGTTATTTGAAGTAAACATAGTAAAGAAAAGGAGACATCAGTTATTAGTTTGATCCATACAATGAGGGTGGGAGCGGAGGGCACGTAATCCCTCATCGTAACTCCTCGTAAAATACAGATCAAACTTCAAACTGGTAAGTTCTCGTTTAATCTTACTATTTTACTTCGGAGTCATGTGAGTGACTACGTGAAGACTTCAAAGCTCTGTGATTTCAAACCGTGTAACACTTTTATTTCACTCACTGCCGAAGTTCTTGAGGGAGGAAGTGTTATCGTAATCAACCAATGAATCTGTTTTTCGAGAAACAAATAAGTTTTTTTTTTAACAATAACAAAATAAATTGCTCCTCCGGGCTTAAATTAAATATTTGCAGCTTGTAATATTTTCTCTGCAAATAAATCAGGTTTCGTCAACGGCTTGTTATAAAAGTTCTGAATGTCGTTTCCCTTGACCATCCTGCTGTATTCAGAATATGGTCAACCGGTACGTCCATTCTCTCGGCCGTTGATGTAGATGCTGCCCTAGTGGAATGAGATTTTAAATGTATTAGTATCTATTCCGGCAGCCTTCAGTACCTGTTTGAGCCATCTTGAAATGGTTTGGCTCGTTACCCGGCCATGAGGTTTCTTGTGGCTGACCCATAAGGCTTTTTCACTCCCTCTGATATTGTGGGTTGTGTCTATGTAATGTTGTAGATGGGTCACGACACACAACCGTGGCTCTGGTGTGTAGGCCTAGAATACCACTACTGGATTAGCTGTTCCTGGCCTGCTTTGTTTCGCCAGACACTGTATGATGAATGTGATCTGATCTGGGGTGGTCACCATGTTGTCCAGCCTCAACTTGTGTAGTGACTGGACCCTCTGAGCGGATACAAGTGCCATCAACATGAGCGTCTTTAGTGTAGCTTGCTCGAGGCCGAGGGATCTGGCTGGTGGCCATTCCCTGAGGTATGTCAGGACCACATTGATATCCCAAATATGGGTATACCTGGGCTTAGGGGCTTGATATTGTAAATGCCCTTCATCAGTTTTACCACCAGTGGATGGGATACCATCGCCTGTTGTCCTGGCGCTGGTTGTTGCGTACGTTGTCCCTGTTTCCTGGCAGTACTTCTCCCATTTTTTGATGCTGGTTAAGTACTGCCTCTTGTTGGATGTTCGAAGGGATGCCGACATGGTGGTGATGGTTTGTTTGGACAATCCCAGTTCCAGGTAAGGTCTGTTCAAACTTGCAACCCAGGCGTTTAATTTTCTCATGGCATGGGTGTTTAACTTACCTGGTAGGTAAGTAGCTGATAGCCAAATATGTCTTTCGACACACCCTTGCCAAATCATGTTGACCAATTTGTCGCATGATAACGATTTTATGCCGCCCATATGGTTAATATAAGCCATCACCGTAGTATTTATCAATGTGTAATCGAACATGCAAGTGCTACATATTAGATACATATGATACATACATTAGATACATATGCTTTTAAAACATAAAAGGCGCCCAACACCTCATATTCCGTCTGGGGACCTTGCGTCCTTATGGCATTAACATTGAATTCTCCCAATTTGGCTAGCCCGTGCTGTCTCCTCCCCTTCCTTAACCCTCTAGCTGTCTCCTCCCACCCTCCCATCCGCCCGCCCTCGGGCTCCTCCTTCTCCTCCCCTTTTCCTTCTTTCTTTCCCCACCCCCCATCAGTCTGAAGAAGGGTTTCGGCCCGAAACGTCGCCTGTTTCCTTCGCTCCATAGATGCTGCTGCACCCGCTGAGTTTCCCCAGCAATTTTGTGTACCTTCTCTAGATAGTTAATGCCCAGTGTAAGTAGTAATGATGACTCTAGGTTAGTCCATCTACCACCTGTGCTGGATATGGAGTTAGTCGCTCCCCAGCCTGAGCACTGGCATCTGTTTGAATAACTAAAGTAGGGTTAGTGATGTTGATAGGGCTGAAACTATGCCAAACGTTTTCTGCCCACCACTGTAGCTCTGATATTGCTTCAGTGGGTAATTTCATGACACGATCATAGTGACCTGTATGTCGTTTTAGTGCCTGTACCTTTGCTCTCTGTAAATTTTGATAGTGCAAAGGTCCGAAATGTGTAGCCGGAAATGCTGCTACCATTTCCCCAATTACTCTTGCTACTTGTCGAATAGTTGGTCGCTCGTTGACCACTAAATTGTTGCATGATTGTGCTAATTCAACCATTTTTGCCTTTGGCAAGGTAACAGTCATATGGACTGAGTTAATTGTGAAGCCCAGGTAGTCCATGATAGTGGATGGCTTCAACTTAGATTTATCTGGATGTAGGACGAACCCCAGAGTTTCGCGGAGCTGTTTTGTAGCTGATACTGCTGCCACAGCCAATTCCATCGTTTTCCCTACTATCAGAATATCATCCAGATATGCCTTGACAATATGTTTTTGTTTTCTTAGTATTGCCATGGTTGGGTTCAATATTTTGGTGAATAATCTTGGGGCTGAAGTTAGCCCATCGGGCAATGCTTTGTACCATCCAGATAAATTTTAGGTATCTGCGATGATCCTTGTGTATGGGTACTAGATAGTAAGCATCTTTGAGATCAATGCTTGCCATGAAGCATCTTTTGGAAATCAGTTGTTTGGCAGTAACAAATGTCTCCATTTTGAAATGTATATACTTAACAAACTTATTTAGTGATGTTAAATCAATGATGATGCGACATCCACCAACTTTTTTTTTTTTTTTGGTTTTAGTGAATATATTCCATACAAATCCCAAAGGTTCATGTTTGGTCTTTTCGATGACCCCCTTTGTGATAAGTCTCACCAGTTCAGCTTGTCCCTCACGTTTCTCTTTGACGGAGGTAGAAAATACCCTTTGGGCCCAATGTTGAACTGGCGGCGATTTTTCTGACATGAATTGTATTTCATATCCACTAATGCTGTTGAGTATATAGTTGTCACTCGTGACAGTACCCCGTGCTTCTTTGAACAAGTGTAATCTCCCCCCTGTTAGTAAAGAACCCTTACTCTATATGCTGGCCGGAACCAGACCCACCTACCTCCATGGTTATTGGGGGTTCTTCTGTTTTCTCATGTTCTTGAAGGCTTTGCTTGTCTGACGTGCGGGCGATGTTGGGGGGTGGCGCATTTTCCATGGGGTCCGCTCTGGGCCCTGATCTAAAAAAGATCTTTGGGGATAAAAGCGGTCCCCGAGCTTTCACCAGTCCCATATTGAGGACGTTGACTGGTGGATGCCGTGGGGTGCTGCCGCTTGGGTATTGTAGGTCTTGGTTTGCTCGTCCCGGGGCCTGCCCTCTTGAGGCTGAAAGTTTTCGATGCCTCTTCCATGTCCCTTACCTTTTTGGTGAGGTCCTTCCCGAATAACAGAGCGTCCGTCTCTGCAGCTGGGGCTTTGCATAACCCAGCAAATTTGGGATTGAGGGCAGGTCTTATGATTTCCCGCCGGAAGTTTCAAACTGAGTGTTGCACATCAATGCCAGTACATCCTGCTGGCAGGTATCCATCTCCGTGCTGTCCACAGAACGAGCAAAGGCTGTGATGGCCAACGTCAGGAGCCTTAGGTTCCGCTGTAGCTTGAGTTCATGGTTACGAATGTGTGACCCCACGTGCCCCCAGATTTGGCTGTTCACAGTCAGCACTCTGAGGCCTCACAGTTCTCTGGTGCTGTGTAAAGATCTAGTGCCTCAGAAAGCACCTTCCTGCAAGGGCTTATTCGAAAGATGATTTATGCAGGCCGTGTTTCGGTTCCAGCAGTCTTCCAGCACGTGGGGTTGCTACGTAGCGGTCCATCACACCCAGCAGCTCTTCCTGATCCTGCACCCCTTGCATACTCCCGATCTCGTCCGCCAGCCCCTGTTCCAGACCAGCCCAGCCCTGGTCACCAATGCTAGCCTCCAGTAATGAGGGAGCAGAGGGCAGTGCACAAGACACTGTGGAGGGGGTGCCTGATCTCCCTCCGCGAGAGCGCTCTTTCTGCGCATCCCGCTGGAGCTGCTCCAAGAGCCGTTGGATGCAGCTCAGGCGGCTGTCTCTCCTCCGTTTAGGTGGAGACATGTCCCCGTCCGACGAATCGGGAAACACCGGCCGGTTGGTTTTCCTGGTGGATTATTTCCCCCCAGTCCGCTGTTCAGGCGTTTAGTGGGACTGGGCTTGGCTCAGTGTCGGGGATGGTGGAGCGCTCTATGAGCGGTCCTGCCGCCTGCCGCTCCAGCGGCTCAGGCGGCTGTCTCTCTCCCATGCGGGTGGAGAGACGTCCCCTCCGATAAGTCGGAAGCTACTGGCCGGATGCCTCTTCGGCTGGCTATGCATCCAGCCCGCTGCTCAGGTACTAGCGGGCTGGGCTCGGCACGGTGTCGGGGAATAGCGGAACACCGGACCCGGTAATTCCTACCGCCTGTTGCTGCCCCCCCCCCCTGCAATGGAACGCTCCTCCGCTGGAGTCGAGCGGAGGGACAGGTTCTTCTAGAGCTTTTGTGCCTTGTAGAAGCGAGAGCGCCCCTCAAGCAGCGCGTCTCGCAGGCACCTGCACCGAGAGTTGCTCCAGCGGCTCAGGCGGCTCTCTCTCTCCCCGTGCGGGTGGAGAGACGTCCCGTCCGAATTCGGGAAAACACCTGCCTCGAACGGGGGACAGTTTTGTTCCAGAGCCTTTTTCTCTGCCTGTAAAACACAAGCAGAAAAAGGCTCCCCTGTAAAAGAAACCCGACCTCAGGGTACTCACCTGACGGTCCGTTTCATTCTGTAGCGGGAGCGCCTAAGACCCGTTGCAGCCGCTGTTGCACTGCTGGCGTTAATGCCGCGCATGCGCGCTGAGCTGGTTCTTCACGTAGTCACTCACGTGACTCCGAAGTAAAATCCCCCTTGGATTGATAGACACAAAATTCTGGAGTAGCTCAGCGGGTCAGGCAGCATCTCTGGAAAAAAAGGAATAGGTGACGTTTCAGGTTGAGGCCCTTCTTCAGACTTCACCCTTGGATTGAGGATAGTTGAACCATTGAGGACATGTGCGGACGTGGCGCTGACAGACAAGAGGCCGAAGCAAAGACGTCGAAGCCAAAGAACCTAATAGAAACGAGGCCGAAACGCCAATGAACCGAAAGGCTGCGTCCCCAAAAGCAAACTTACCGAATGGCCGCTCTGTCGAAACGCCACCTACCCGAATGGCGGCGTCGCCTACAGGCCAACGGACCAACTGCTGCTCAACAGAAAAGTCCAATAATCGACATGACGTTGCCGGGTGGCGGGACTTGTCACCGATTGGTCCAGACCCCCGCGTCCATCACATCACTGTGAAGGCATGAACATTGTCCCAAACCTCCGCTCCACCCGACCCACAGCCCGGGGAGGGTGGCCGTGGGAGTGTGGGGGCTGTCCCGAGGGATGCGCACCTTCGGCCGCTTTCAACTTGGTGCTTGGGTTCAGATTGTCCAGTTACATATGGCTTGTGTGGGAAAATGACCCCCACGCTCCCGTCTCCCCCTTCTCTCTCCCCCTCTGTCTCTCTCCCCCTCTGTCTCTCTCCCTTCTCTCTCCTCCTCTCCCTCCCCTCCCTCCCCTCTTCTCTCTCTCCTCTCCCTCCCCTCTTCTCTCTCTCCTCCTCACCGAGACGGTAATAAATAAACCGTCTGTCCCCGCGGCCGGGGTGAATCACCCTGGTGTGGAGGTTGGGGTCCGATCGCGGTGCATCGAGATCAGTTACTGTGGGACTCTCCCGCGGGTGGAGACGGAGATGAGAGAGAAGGGTGAGAGAAGGTGAGAGAGAGAGAAGGGGGAGAGAGAGGAGGGATAGAGAACGGAGAGAGAGACGGAGAGAGAGAGGAGGGAGAGAGAAGGGGGGAGAGAAGGGGGGAGAGAGAAGGGGGAGACAGGAGCGTGGGGTTCATTTTCCCACACAAGCCATATGTAACTGGACAATCTGAACCCAAGCACCAAGTTGAAAGCGGCCGAAGGTGTGCATCGCTCAGGACAGCCCCCACTCTCCCACGGCCACCCTCTGGCTGCGGGCTGTGGGTCGGGTGGAACGGAGGTTTGGGACAATGTTCATCCCCCCACAGTGATGTGATGGACGCGGGGGTCTGGACCAATCGCTGACAAGTCCCGTCCCTCGGCAACGTCATGTCCATTATTGGACCTTTCTGTTGAGCGGCAGTCGGCCCGTTGGCCTGTAGGCGACGCCGCCATTCGGGTAGGTGGTGTTTCGACAGAGCGACCAATCGGTAAGTTTGCTTTTAGGCGACACAGCTTTTCGATTCCTTGGGTTTTAGGCGTCCCGCCCTTTCGGTTAGTTGGCATTTCAGACTCGTTTCTATTCGGTTTCTTTGGTTTCAACTTCTTTGCTTTAGCCTCTTGTCTGTCGGCGCCACGTCCGGGTACCATTGAGGAAACCACTGTAGAAATGCTGCCTACCCGCTGAGTTACTCCAGCACTTTGTGTTTTTCTTTGTAAAGCAGCTACTGTAATTCTGTGTGCCTCCATGTGGGTTTAATGGGCAAGGGAGTTTAAATGGTTTGTGTGGTGGGTTGCAGGCTTCAAGGAAGGGTTATAACTTGGGGTTGTGAGCAGGGGTGGGTTTTCTCTGAGGATCAGACCAGGGCAGAGCAACAGCCGAGGGGTTATGGGAACTAGGGAGGCAAAATGGTGTAAAGAATGAGAAATGTAAGATCAGTGGGAGGGGTAATGAGTTGTGGTAGTGGTAGGTGAGTGGTGCAATATTACGTTGGGGGGACAGTTTGCATTGGGGGATCGGGTGAGTGGTGGAATATTGCATTGGGCAGCGGGTTGCGTTGGGGGACCATGCCTCCCGTGTGACAGGGACCTAACGGGTCTCACTTAGTCTAGTTATTTTTTTTAAAGTAGTGATCATACCTGCCTTAACTACCTCCTCCTGCAGCTTGTAACAAATACCTACCACCCTTTGTGTAAAAAAAGGTATCCCCTCAGGTTCTGATTAAATCTTTCCCGCTCTCCTTAAACCTATTTCCTCCGATTCTGCATTTCCCTACTCTGGGAAAAGACTGCATTTCCCTCAACATTTCCTCTCATGAAGTCCTAGTCGGCTCAACATCTACCTCTGGCTCAGGCCCTCGAGTCCTGGCATTTTTGTCTAAAATCTTCTCTGCAACATCAGGAGTTGGGATGTGCCCTGAGGGGAGGAGTTTCAAACAGTGAGGGGTAGCAGGTCTTGGAGAGAGGGATAGGTGGGCAAGTAGATATATTTGAAATGAGTAAGTATAGAATAAAGGAATGATGGGTAAGGAGGGAGTGGGTGACTGGTGATTGAGGGTGGAGGAGGAAAGAGAGTGGAGAGCTCGAGGAGAATGTATTTGATGACTGACTGACACAGGGGGCGGGGCAGAGAGGGAGAGGAGGGTGGAGGGAGAGAGGGAGTGAGAGATCAAATGCAGCTCTGACGGAGAGAGGGTTGAGTGGGAACATAGAAGTGTGGTGAGGACTGTGTTTCAGGAGTGGGCATTGTTGAAGGCCAGATACATCACCTGTGGGACTTGGTGTGTGTTAACATGGACTGGTGACTCTTCATCTCTGCAGCTGTCTTCTCTCCTGATCAGCTGTTCATTGTGTTTTTACTCTTTCACCCTCACTGTCCCACCTCTACCCTCTTCCAGATCCACCATCGGACACGACTCCGGATCCCCAGGAGGCAACAAATGAAGGCTCTGGTCAGGGTTTGACCAGTGACCCAGCAGGGTCTGCAAGCTCAGGTATCATTATGTCTTCACGTGGGTTATAGTTTTGATAAACAGTGAGCTGCCCAGCGAGTACGAGCATGATCCAACTCACTAGGGTCAAACATATGACTCTGTAAGGCAGCAACTCCACCGTTGCACCAGCGTGCAATGCAAGAGGGAGTTAAAGTGGTTAGTGGGGTCAGCTGTGTACCACGGTCTGCTTCCATCCTGCAGACCTACTAGATTATTCCCTCCACTGCACCCACTGTCTGTCCACACTTTATTACAGATCCACACTCCGTACCAACATTAGTAGTCGATGGGCCGAATTGCCTCATTATGTTCCATGACATGACCTCCCAAAGTGCAGAACCTCACACATGCTCAGATTAAAGTCCATTTGTGCAGAAAATCACCCCCTCAGAGTGGGGGGGGGGGTCACGTGGAGTGAGACATGTTTCGGAAGGAGAGTGGGTTAAGAGAGACTGGATGATGCTTCCAGTCCTTTAGTTCCCAAACTCTTTTTCCAGTCTGATGACCTGTTGTGGTGTTGTCACATTCCCGTTTCTCTGTTCCATTATTCCAGATCACCAGATGTCCACAGGGAAACAGATCCAGGAATCATCGACTGGAGAATCTACCCAGGAACCGTCTTCTGTCCCAGTGGGAGACACATCCTCAGGTACCAAGTCCTCTCACACATTATCGCTTGTCCTCATTATCCCTGCAGCCAGCTTTTGGAGAGGGCAGTAGTTTGTTCAACAGTGGACAATAATCCCCCTTGGATTGATAGACACAAAATGCTGGAGTAGCTCAGCGGGTCAGGCAGCATCTCTGGAAAAAAAGGAATAGGTGACGTTTCAGGTTGAGGCCCTTCTTCAGACTTCGCCCTTGGATTGAGGATGGTTGAGGAAACCACTGTCGAAATGCTGCCTACCCGCTGAGTTACTCCAGCACTTTGTGTTTTTCTTTGTAAAGCAGCTCCTGCAGTTCCGTGTGCCTCCATATGGGTTTAATCGGCAAGGGAGATTAAGTGGTTAGTGGGGTGGATTGCAGGCTTCAAAGAAGGGTTATAACTTGGGGTTGTGAGCAGGGTTGTGTTTTCTCTGAGGATCAGTCCAGGGCAGAGCAACAGCCGATGGGTTATGGGCACTAAGGAGGCAAAATGGTGCAAAGAATGAGAAATGTATGATCAGTGGGAGGGGTAATGAGTTGTGGTAGTTTAGGTTTATTGTTGTCACATGTGGTGAGGTACAGTGGAAAGCTGTTGTGTACGTGTAATCCATTCACATCAGATAACGCTAAACATGCAGACAATTAACCCATACACCAGTACAGAAGGTTGAACAAAGAGAAATGTACCTGAGAGCAGACTATAGCTCTCAGCATTGTACCACAACAGTTCCAATGAAAAGCCACGTGTCTGTAGTGAGGTAGGTTGGTGTATCGGACCGTGCTCTAGAAAATGGAAGGACCATGCAGAATCCTGATGACAGAGGGGAAGAAGCTGTTTCTGAGTCTGGTGGTGCGTGCTTTCAGGCTTCTGTAGCTTCTGGCCTGACGGGTGTGGGGAAAAGAAGGAATGACCTGGGTGGGAAAGGCCCATGATTATTTTGACTATTTTCCTCGTGTAATGGGCAGTGTAGATGGAGTCAATGTTGGGATATCTGGTCTGTGTGACGGACTGGGCTGCATCCACAACTTGCTTCAATTTATTGTGCTATTGGGCAGAGCTGTTCACAAACCAAGCTGTGATGTAACCCACAGTATGAGACCTATGGTGCATCTGTAGACGTGTGTAAGAGACATTGGAGAAAAGTCAAATCTCCTCAGACTCCTGAGGAAGTGAAGACATTGATGTGGGTTTTTGGACTTTGCTTCCATGCTGTTGGTCCACGACAAATTGTTGGTCATATTTTTGGTTTGGAACTTGAAACTCTCACACATTTCTGGAGGAGTGTGTGTGCGGGAGAGTGCGGGCTCGCTGGAGAGGGGGAAGGAGAATGATGGGGAAGAGGTGAAGGAGAGGAGATGGGCACAATGATATGAAGGCAGAGAGGCTGAAGGGGAGCAATGAGTAATGCTGAGGGGAGCAGAGCAATGACACAGGAGAGGGCTGTACAGCCGTTGTGTCCACCAGAGACTGGCGATGCCTTGCACTTCAGTCTCCATCCAATCCGCACAGCTGCGGGATTATTTCCCCACTACACCCACTGTCTGTCCACACTTTATTACAGATCCACACTCCGCAGAACCCCAGGAAACAACAGCTCAACCCCAGGAGGATTTGTCCACTGTTCCAGAACTAGACACAAGCTCAGGTATCGATGGAGGGGTCGTGATACAGTGGACAAAGTAGGGGAAGGTGACTCGAGCAGAGGGTCTGGAGGGGGACCTGTGGGTGGAGAGTGTTTGGAGTTGGGGCAGGAGGGGTACTGGATGGGGGAGCTGGCAGGAGTGACTCTGCAAAGAGATGGGCCTGGAATCTGTTGGAGTGAGTGGAATCAGATTCGTACAGCGTGGAAACAGTGCTAACTTGCCCACTCCAACTGTTAAACCTATTTCCCTCTAAAGCCATCTTGACTAATCTATCTTCTATCTCTCTATACATAACTAAACCTCTGATCTTGTGCTCTTCCGGTTTGCGGCGTTTTTCAATTTGTGCCAAAACGGTACGTGATAGCGCTACTATTTTTTGCCAGGTTACTCATTGTTGTCCGGTGCTGCGAGAGCAACAAGTTTTCTTCTGATCGGCGGTAAATTGTAAAAGTTATCGAGGTTAAAAATCTTGAAAACCGCGCGTGCGTACTTTCCTTCAGTTGGATCCACGCAGATTGGTCCCTTCTCCTGTCAGTCAATGCCACGGTCAGGATAGCAACGCCCCTTCCTGTCCCACCGGCGGCAGCTTGTCCCGCCTCACTCACAAACTGGTGAGGAGTGGGGAATAGAGGGATCGGAGGGGGAAAGGAGCGCAGAGGAGTTATGGAGGGAGTGGGGGAGTGACTGAGGGTCGGGGAAAGGAGAGGGAGGGAGAGTGAGGGAGGGATTGGGGGAGGGGAGGATGAGAGGGGAACAAAGAGGGAGGTTGTAGAGGAAGGGGAGGGAGTGCTGGGGATGAGGGGAAATGAGCCATGCCTGCGTAGTTGGGGGCTATAGGTGAGTGGTGCAATATTACGTTGGGGGACGGGTTGCATTGGGGGATCGGGTGAGTGGTGGAATATTGCTTTGGGTAGCGTGTTGCGTTGGGGGACCAGGCCTCCCGTGTGACAGGGTCCCACTTAGTCTAGTTATTTTTTAAAAGTAGTGATCGTACCTGCCTTAACTACCTCCTCCTGCAGCTTGTAACAAATACCTACCACCCTTTGTGTAAAAAAAACCCTCTCCTTAAACCTATTTCCTCCGATTCTGCATTTCCCTACTCTGGGAAAAGAGTGCATTCCCCGAACTTTTCCTCTCATGAAGTCCTAGTCGGCTCAACATCCACCTCTGGCTCAGGCCCTCGAGTCAAGCTGTTTCAGGTTGAGGCCCTTCTTCATACTTCACCCTTGGATTGAGGATGGATGAGGAAACCACTGTAGAAATGCTGCCTACCCGCTGAGTTACTCCAGCACTTTGTGTTTTTCTTTGTAAAGCAGCTGCTGCAGTTCCGTGTGCCTCCAGATGGGTTTAATCGGCAAGGGAGATTAAGTGGTTAGTGGGGTGGGTTGCAGGCTTCAAGGAAGGGTTATAACTTGGTGTTGTGAGCAGGGGTGGGGTTTCTCTGAGGATCAGACCAGGGCAGAGCAACAGCCGAGGGGTTATGGGCACTAAGGAGGCAAAATGGTTCAAAGAATGAGAAATGTAAGATCAGTGGGAGGGGTAATGAGTTGTGGTAGTTTCGGTTTATTGTTGTCACATGTGGTGAGGTTCTGAGTGAGGGGGTAGCAGGTCTTGGAGAGAGGAATAGGGGGGCAAGTAGAAATATTTGAAATGAGTAAGTATAGAAGAAAGGAATGATGGGTAAGGAGGGAGTGTGTGACTGGTGATTGAGGGTGGACGAGGAAAGAGAGTGGAGAGCTCAAGGAGAATGTATTTGATGACTGACTGACACAGGGGGTGGGGCGGAGAGGGAGAGGAGGGTGGAGGGAGAGAGGGAGTGAGAGATCAAATGCAGCTCTGTAGGAGAGAGGGTTAAGGGGGAAAAAAGGATCGTGGCTAGGACTGTGTTTCAGGAGTGGGCATTATTGAAGGCCAGATACATCACCTGTGGGACTTGGTGATGGCAAGGGGAGGGGGTAGAGAGAGATGGCTACGGGGGAGAGCGAGGCGTGAGATGGCAGGGGAGGGGCCATGAAATCAGAGGGATTATGCTGGACAGATTGCAATGTGTAATGGATGGAATGATGGCGTGGAGGGAGAGGGGATGCATGAGAGGGATGGACAATTGTTGGGGTCACCAGAGACTGGTGTTGGCCGTGCACCTCAGAGCTGCGGGATTATTTCCCCACTACACCCACTGTCTGTCCACACTTTATTACAGATCCACACTCCGTACCAACTGGGGAATCCCAGGAAACAACAGCCCAACCCCAGGAGGATTTGTCCAAGGTCCCAGAACCAGATACAAGCTCAGGTATCTGACGACATTGGTATCTCCAAGATGATGGTATTTTTAAAGTGGAGATTTACAGTTTTTGATTACAAAGTTGGTCAAAGGTTTGGAGGAGAAGACAGGAGAATAGGGTTGACAGGGAACGAGATATCAACCATGAGTAGTCGATGGGCCGAATTGCCTCATTCTGTTCCATGACATGAATTTATGGACATGAGATTGAGGATGAAGTCGAAATAAGTGGAGAGCTTGAGGAGAATATATTTTGTAGACAGATCGACCCATAGGGGCAGGGGCTGAATGCTTGAGTCAGAGAGAGTCAGAGAGCGAGAGAGTCAGAGAGTCACAAAGAGTCGGAGAGAGCGTCAGAGAGAGAGAGTGTGAGAGTACTCTACAAAAGCATGGCTTTACAAGGGAGCGAGGCGTAGACCTGTTCGAGGAGTTTGTGATGTTGAGGTGAGACGTGTGACCTGTCCGTGACCCTTGGTATGTTTGAAACAAGTTTATTCATGGATAACCCCTTGAGATGGACAGTCATCTCGTTTTCGAGGGGGTCCAACATAGAACATACAGCAAAAGACATAACATACATAGAGGCTCTCATTGACCCACCTACCCACACACCAATCCCAAAACCCCTCCATCCCCACTTGTTATAGTTTATAACAATTGTTAATTGGCTTTACATATCCAATAATAATAATAGTTCTGTGTTACAGCATAATGTTGATGCATAATACCATATACCACCTATCATACATCGTACGTTAATACATACTTTCAACATTATTACATGATGTATTATTTCATGATATTGTGACATAATACAATATAAGACCTTGTTACACTATGCAATACAATAATACATAAGTGTAATGGCCATGCATATACAATAGTTATGCCAAATGATCACACACAGAGCAAGCAAGATAAAGGAGCTCGAAGACTCTAATTCTAGAAACAGGTACAGGTACATGGTTTTATAAGGAAGGGTAAAAGTGTATTTTTAAATAGACGAAATGAGCTAATAGTTCTTATGGTACTAGGCAGAGTGTTCCAGTCAGAAGGAGCTTTGAATTTAAATGCACGTCTACCAATTTCTTTGTTAGTTCTTGGAATGAAAAAGAAGGGTTGCTGAATATGTCTTAGTGAATATGAGGGTGTGTATGGTAATAGGTCTTGTTTTAAATAAGAAGGGTAATTGAGATGGATGCATTTAAAGATGAACTGGAACCAGTGGTAGCATCTTCGAGCGTGGGGGGATAACCAGTTTAGAGTTTCGTACATAGAACAGTGGTGAGTTATATATGGACACCTTAAAATAAATCTGCAAAGACTATTATAAACTACATCGAGGGGTTGAAGATGTGTATCAAATGTATTCTGATAGACAATATCAGCATAATCCAGTGTTGGCAGTAGTAGTTGAGAGACAATTATTTTTCTCATCTGAAAGGTGAAACAATTTATATGGCGGTAAAGAATAGCTAGATTACAGCTGAGTTTTTTAGTAATCGTCTCACTATGCTGCGTAAATGAAAGCGTTGGGTCGAG
The DNA here is from genome assembly GCF_010909765.2 of Amblyraja radiata. Taxonomy (NCBI): domain Eukaryota; kingdom Metazoa; phylum Chordata; class Chondrichthyes; order Rajiformes; family Rajidae; genus Amblyraja; species Amblyraja radiata. The sequence goes on along the minus strand of NC_045962.1, from coordinate 89,992,555 downwards.
CCAAACACCAAGATATTTGAAGTTCAATACTTGTTATAATGGTGATCCTTCATTAAATGATATAGTCAGATCTACAGAATTACCAAGGCCTTGTCTGGTACCAAATAACATACTGCATGATTTATTTTTATTTAAAATTAATTTGTTAAATAATAGCCATTTCTGAACAGAAGTAAGATCTGATTGAAGGGATCTTTCAATTTCAGACTTGTTAGCACTAGATGTATATAGCACTGCATCATCGGCATATAGTTGTGTTTGACAGTCAGGACAGATATTAGGGAGGTCGTTTATGAAAATAGAGAAAAGGAGTGGTCCCAAAGACGAACCTTGCGGGACCCCCTTCTCAACAATTAAGGAATTGGATTGACTTCCATTAAAGGTGACACATTGGCGTCTGTTATGAAGGTATGAGTTAAACCACAGTAGATTGTTTTGAGAAAGACCAATAGAGTAAAGTTTATCAAGCAGTAGGTAGTGGTCAACAACATCAAAGGCCTTGGTTAAATCAAGAAAGATGGCACCGGTGAGTTTACCATCCTCAGAAGCAGTGAACACATCGCTGGTGAGTTTTAACAGAGCTGTAGTTGTGGAGTGATTAGGTCTGAACCCAGACTGGCATGGAGATAGAATGTTGAAAGTTGAGACATAATGTGATAGCTGGTCGAACACTAGTTTCTCGAGGATTTTAGCCACCGAGTTGATAATTGAGATGGGGCGGCAATTGTTAATATCGTGTGCGTCGCCTCCCTTATGCAGTGGAGTAACATTGGCACACTTCCATGCGGAAGGGAGGGTACAAATTGAGAAGGATAAATTAAACAGGTCGCATAGTGGGTACATTAGAATATTAGCTCCTAACTTAATGAATTTAGTCTCAATACCAGCTGGTCCAGATCCACAATCATCCTTTAATTCATTAATAGCATGTTGAACGTCAACAGGTTTTATTTTTTGAAAAGAAAAAGAGCTTCTACATGTAGAGGTAGCTGGAAAGTCACATATAATAGATGAGTCAAATACAGTAGAGCTACATACAGTGGAGAAATGCTGGTTGAAAGCATTGGATATAACAGCAGGGTCCTGAATGATGTCATTGTTGACCCGAATCTGAGTGCTGATATTTTGATTTGATTTATTAAGAACATTATTTAGTCTTTTCCAGAACTTTTTTGGATTATGCATGTCTTCAGAAAGATGTTTTTTAAAATGACTTGATTTAGCATTACGTGTTTTTGTCGTACACTGATTCCTTAAGGACCTATATTTCTACCAATCAGCAGGGTCCTTTGTTTCCCTGAAAGTCTTCCAGACTTTATCCCGCTCATTAAAAAGGTTGATCAAATCAGCACTAATCCATGGTAAATGTTTTCCCTTGACTTTTATTTCTCTCCAGGGGGCATGCTTATCGATAACTCTTGTGACTTCAGTGTATAAATAATTCCAGGCATCCTCGACAGTTGGTATGTTGAAACCTGTCCCAGATTATTGCAATCAGATCATGCATATAATTATCATAATTAAATTTTCTACATTGTCTAACACGAATATGTTTAGGAGGGAGACGGGAAGGTTTAATCTTCCACGCACAGAAAATAGCAGAATGATCGCTAAAGCAATCTGACAAAACACCAGATGTTAAGATTCGGTCAGGATGGGTAACAAGAATCCAATCTAATAGTGATGTAGAATTGCCATGAACTCTGGTAGGTTCGTTGATTAACTGGGTCAGGTTTATACTTTTAAGCAAGTTTTTGTCGTTAGAAGAGGAGCGATCGAGCCAGTTTTTATTGAAGTCACCAAGAAGCACTGATTCACATGGGTGTTCAATAGAGGTGAGAGTGGAAATTAGGGACTTAGTTGAGTCAGGATGAACAGGGGGGGATCGATAGATAGTGCCGATAATTAGATGTTTATTCTCATGAAGTTTTAACCTAATGAAAAGGCTTTCAAAGAGAGATGAGGTTACTTTAGGGATGGCAGGTTCAGATATAAAGCGAGTTGACACATAACAAGCCACACCTCCAGCTCTCGTAGGCCTATCTGCTCTATATAATGCAAAATTATCAATATGAATATCATTGTCACAAATTTCACTATGTAACCATGATTCTGAAAATGTTATTATGTCAGGTTTATTCTGTGCAATCCAAACTCTAATTAAATCTGTCTTTGGAAGAAGACTCCTAATGTTCAAATGGATGCTTTTTAGGCCTTTAGCTGTATCAATTGTGGATCAATTGGGTGTAGATAAGGTTGGGGGAGTGGGGCAGGGAAATAGCATGAGAAAGGGGACGAGAGAGCCACATACACAGATTGACACAAACACATACACACAGAAGACAGGACAGACAAAGCACACAAGATCAGGCTGCGTCATTGAGAGAGAGAGAGAGAAAAAGAAAAAAAAAAGCGAGCATACACACCTCAGTCTGCATAGGCAAGGCAAGGCAAGGCAACTTTATTTATATAGCACATTTCATACACGAGGCAGACTCAAAGTGCTTCACATAAAAACATGTCATACAATAAATGAAATAATAAAATGAAATAAAATAGAAGAACTAAAAGAAAAGAAAAGCAAAATTAAAAATGCATTATAAAAAGTGCAAAAGTTAAAAGTGCAATGTAGTTAAGATTTAGCTGAAAGCTAAAGTAAACATAAAAGTTTTCAGTCTTGTTTTAAAAGTGGTCAAAGTTGAGGCAAGTCTTAAATCTTCAGGAAGTTTATTCCAGCTATTTGTTGCATAGTAACTAAATCCTGCTTTCCCATGTTTTGTATTTACTCTGGGAATCACTAGCAGATTGGTTTCAGAAGATCTTAGCGGTCTAGAAGGCTTATATAGTGGAAGCATGTCAGTGATATACTTTGGCCCTAAACCATGTAGTGATTTATAGGTGAGCAGCAGGAATTTAAAATCAATTCTCTGACATACAGGGAGCCAATGTAAGGATTTAAGAATTGGTGTAATATGCTCACATTTTTGGTCTTTGTTAGAACTCTAGCAACAGCGTTCTGAACAAGCTGTAGCTGCCTGACAGTTTTTTTTGGAAGACCTGCAAGGAGACCGTTACAATAATCTAGCCTACTATTAATAAAGGCATGTACAAGTTTTTCTAAGTCTTGAGCTGACATGAGTCCTCTAAATCTTGCTATGTTTTTGAGGTGATAGTAGGCCGATTTTGTTACTGATTTGATGTGACTGTCGAAATTTAAATCTGAATCCATAATGGCCCCAAGATTTCTGGCATAGCTCATATTTATGCAAATAGATCAAAGTATGAGGTCCTGGACCATTTATGTTTAAATTAATGGGGCATTATGAAGCCCAAAATAACAACTCATATTATCGCATATGGTTAATAAAAAATAAAAATAAAAAGAGAAAAAATCTAGATTAAACTTCATATGCCTTTAATTGTCAATTTATCAAATTTCAATATTCAAATAATTGGTAATTGATTATAATCAATTGTTTATAGGGACCAATCCTTTACCATTCAAACAACCTTTTACATTTCGTATAGAAAAATAAAACTCAACTCTTAGTGTTACGACGTTTTACGGCAATTGCGACACTTTTTACGGCAACAGTAGTAAAGCAGCATCAATCATAACAACTCTCATGCCAGCTACAACTTTGCAAATAAGACAGAAAAATCAATGCTGGTCCAGCGGTTAAATAATTACAAGAGGAGCCGCCGGCATCAGTGACCCTTGGTATGTTGTGGTGTTAGCACGGACTCTTTGTCTCTGCAGCCGACTTCCCACCTGATCAGCTGATCATTATGTTTTCATCTCTCACCCTCCCTATCCCACCTCCATTCTCTTCTTCCAGATCCACCGTTGGGCACAACTCAGGAACCCCAGGGAGCAACGAGTGGAGACTCTGGTCAGGGTTCGACCAGTGACCCAGCAGGGTCTGCAAGCTCAGGTATCAGTGGTGGGGAACGTGAAACACAGAACAGTACAGCACAGGAACAAGCCCATTGTCCCACAATATCCGTGCCGCAGATAATGCTGTTAAACATATCTCCTCTGCCTGCACCTAATCCATATCCTTCTATTCATTGCATGTCCACTTGCCTAAACAAATACTCCTTGACAGCCATTACCTCTGAAACTCAAAGCCCTGACAGATGAAGGCAAGCAAACCATATGCCTGGATTAGTAAGTATGCAGATGATACTAAGATAGGTGGGGTTGCGGGTAATGAAGTAGAGTTTCAAAGTCTACAGAGAGATTTATGCCAGTTGGAAGAGTGGGCTGAAAGATGGCAGATGGAGTTTAATGCTGATAAGTGTGAGGTGCTACATCTTGGCAGGACAAATCAAAATAGGACGTACATGGTAAATGGTAGGGAATTGAAGAATGTAGGTGAACAGAGGGATCTGGGAATAACTGTGCACAGTTCCATGAAAGTGGAATCTCATGTAGATAGGGTGGTAAAGAAAGCTTTTGGTGTGCTGGCCTTTATAAATCAGAGCATTGAGTATAGAAGTTGGGATGTAATGTTAAAATTGTACAAGGCATTGGTGAGGCCAATTCTGGAGTATGGTGTACAATTTTGGTCGCCTAATTATAGGAAGGATGTCAACAAAATAGAGAGAGTACAGAGGAGATTTACTAGAATGTTGCCTGGGTTTCAGCAACTAAGTTACAGAGAAAGGTTGAACAAGTTAGGGCTTTATTCTTTGGAGCGCAGAAGGTTAAGGGGGGACTTGATAGAGGTTTTTAAAATGATGAGAGGGATAGACAGAGTTGACGTGGAAAAGCTTTTCCCACTGAGAGTAGGGAAGATTCAAACAAGGGGACATGACTTGAGAATTAAGGGACTGAAGTTTAGGGGTAACATGAGGGGGAACTTCTTTACTCAGAGAGTGGTAGCTGTGTGGAATGAGCTTCCAGTGAAGGTGGTGGAGGCAGGTTCGTTTTTATCATTTAAAAATAAATTGGATAGTTATATGGATGGGAAAGGAATGGAGGGTTATGGTCTGAGCGCAGGTATATGGGACTAGGGGAGATTATGTGTTCGGCACGGACTAGAGGGGTCGAGATGGCCTGTTTCCGTGCTGTAATTGTTATATGGTTATATGGTTATATCATTGCCACTTTGAGGTTGTTATAGACTTGGACCCCAAAACCCCTCTGCACATCAATGGTCTCAAGGGTCTCGCTATTAACCATAATTTCTCGTTATATACGGCTTTCCAAAGGTCAACACCTCACACTTGCTCGGACTAAACTCCATCTGCCATTTATCTGCCCATTTCTGTAGCAAATCTACACCCACTGAATACTTTGACAGCCTTCCTCACCATCTGCACCTTCACCAAATTTATCATCTCTACACATTTACAAAAGACACAAAGTGCTGGACTAACTGAGCAGGTCAAGCAGTATCTCCGGAGAACATGGACATATCCCAACGAAACTCCAACGTCAGATGTGGGCTAACCTAATAACTGCTGCCCCAATTTTAGTCTCCCTAGTGTCAGTCTAATAATGCTGTAATGTACCTTGCCCCAATTTAATATTTCCCCCAAGGTCTAGACACACCTATTCATAACTCTCTTAAAACTGTGATCACTGTTCCCAAAATGCTCTCCCACTGAAACACCAGGCGAGGCTCATTTCCGTGCTGCAGAGCTGCAGGATTATTTCCCCACTACACCCACTGTCTGTCCACACTTTATTACAGATCTACACTCCGTACCAACTGGGTAACCCCAGGAAACACCAGCCCAACCCCAGGAGGATTTGTCCACTGTCCCAGAACTAGACACAATCACAGGTATGGATGGAGGGATCATTGGTGCAGTGGGGAATGGGTTGGGGAGGGGAACATGAGAAGAGAAAATAAATCAGGGAAGGTAGTGCATCCGTGGATAACAAGGGAAATCAGGGAGAGTATCAAAACAAAAGATGAAGCATACAAATTAGCCAGAAAAAGCAGCTGATCTGAGAACTGGGAGAAGTACAGAGACCAGCAGAGGAGGGCTTAATTAGGAAAGGGAAAATAGATTATGAAAGAAAACTGGCAGGGAACATAAATACTGACTGCAAACGTTTTTATAGATACGTGAAGAGAAAAAGATTAGTTAAAACAAATGTAGGTCCCTTGCAGTCAGAAACAGGTGATTTGATCATGGGGAACAAGGACATGGCAGACCAATTGAATAACTACTTTGGTTCTGTCTTCACTAAGGAAGACATAAATAATCTGCCGGAAATAGCAGGGGACCGGGGTCAAATGAGATGGAGGAACTGAGTGAAATCCAGGTTAGCCGGGAAGTGGTGTTAGGTAAATTGAATGGATTAAAGGCCGATAAATCCCCAGGGCCAGATAGGCTGCATCCCAGAGTACTTAAGGAAGTAGACCCAGAAATAGTGGATGCATTAGTGATAATTTTTCAAAACTCTTTAGATTCTGGAGTAGTTCCTGAGGATTGGAGGGTAGCTAATGTAACCCAACTTTTTAAAAAGGGAGGGAGAGAGAAAACGGGGAATTACAGACCAGTTAGTCTAACATCGGTAGTGGGGAAACTGCTAGAATCAGTTATTAAAGATGGGATAGCAGCACATTTGGAAAGTGGTGAAATCATTGGACAAAGTCAGCATGGATTTATGAAAGGTAAATCATGTCTGACGAATCTTATAGAATTTTTCGAGGATGTAACTAGTAGAGTGGATAAGGGAGAACCAGTGGATGTGTTATATCTGGACTTTCAGAAGGCTTTCGACAAGGTCCCACATAAGAGATTAGTATACAAACTTAAAGCACACGGTATTGGGGGTTCAGTATTAATGTGGATAGAGAATTGGCTGGCAGACAGGAAGCAAAGAGTAGGAGTAAACGGGTCCTTTTCACAATGGCAGGCAGTGACTAGTGGGGTACCGCAAGGCTCAGTGCTGGGACCCCAACTATTTACAATATGTATTAATGATTTAGACGAGGGAATTGAATGCAACATCTCCAAGTTTGCGGATGACACGAAGCTGGGGGGCAGTGTTAGCTGTGAGGAGGATGCTAGGAGGCTGCAAGGTGACTTGGATAGGCTGGGTGAGTGGGCTAATGAATGGCAGATGCAGTATAATGTGGATAAATGTGAGGTTATCCACTTTGGTGGCAAAAACAGGAAAGTAGACTATTATCTAAATGGTGGCCGATTGGGAAAAAGGGAGATGCAACGAGACCTGGTGTCATGGTACACCAGTCATTGAAAGTCAGCATGCAGGTGCAGCAGGCAGTGAAGAAAGCGAATGGTATGTTAGCATTCATAGCAAAAGGATTTGAGTATAGGAGCAGGGAGGTTCTACTGCAGTTGTACAGGGTCTTGATGAGACCACACTTGGAGTATTGCGTACAGTTTTGGTTTAATCTGAGGAAAGACATGCTTGCCATAGAGGGAGTACAGAGAAGGTTCACCAGACTGATTCCTGGGATGTCAGGACTTTCATATTAAGAAAGAGTGGATAGACTTGGTTTGTACTCGCTAGAATTTAGAAGATTGAGGGGGAATCTTATAGAAACTTATAACATTCTTAAGGGGTTGGACAAGCTAGATGCCGGAAGATTGTTCCTGATGTTGGGGAAGTCCAGAACAAGGGGTCACAGTTTAAGGATAAGGGGGAAATCTTTTAGGACCGAGATGAGGAAAACATTTTTCACACAGAGAGTGGTGAATCTCTGGAATTCTCCGCCACAGAAGGTAGTTGAGGCCAGTTAATTGGCTATATTTAAGAGGGAGTTAGATGTGGCCCTTGTGGCTAAAGGGATCAGGGGGTATGGAGAGAAGGCAAGTGCAGGATACTGAGTTGGATGATCAGCCATGATCATATTTAATGGCAGTGCAGGCTCGAAGGGCCGAATGGCCTACTCCTGCACCTATTTTCTATGTTTCTAAAGTTTGTCTGACTGACAGAAAGCAAAGAGTGTAAATAAAGGATGCCTTTTCTGGTTGGCTGCAAGTGACGAGTGGTGTTCCACAGTGGCCAGTGTTGATTCAACTACTTTCCATGTTGTATGTTAAAGATCGGTATATAGAATTGATGGCATTGTGTCTAAGTTGGCGGATAATATGAAGATAGGCGGAGGGGCAGTAGTATTGAGGAAGCAAGGTCTCTGTAGAAGGACTTAGACAAGTTGACAGATTAGGGAAAGAAGTGGCAAATGTAATACAGAACAGTAAAGTGTGAGGTCATGCACTTTGGTAGAAGGAATACTGTGAACGTTTAGACTATTTTATAAATGGTGAGAGGATTAATACATCTGAAGAAAATGCTGGAGTAACTCAACGGGATAGGCAGCATCTCTGGAGAGAAGGAATGGATGACATTTCTGGTCGAGACCCTTCTTCAGACTGATAATAAATCTGAGTTGTGAGTTTGGAATGCTGATGCAGGATTCCCAATAGTTTAACTTGCAGGTTGAATCGTTAGTAAGGAAGGCAAATGCAATGTTAGCATCCTATTCGAGAGGACTCGAATGTTAAACAAATTATATAATGCTGAGGCTTCATTAATGGTCAGACCAGTGGACTATTGTGGGCACTTTTTGGCCCCATATCTGAGGAAGGATGTGCTGGCATTTGAGAGGCTCCATATGTTTATATCAGTGATCCTGTGGATGATAGAGGATGAGGAGTGTTTGCTGGCACTAGGCCTGTAGTCACTGGAGATTAGAAGGACAAGGGGGATCTCATTGAATCTTACCCAATAATGAAAGGCCCAGGCAGAGTGGAAGTGGGGAGAGGGAGAGTCTAGGAACAGAGGGCACATCCTGAGGATAAAAGGACGTAGCTCTAGCATGGAATTGAGGAAGAATTTATTTAGCCGGAGGATGGTGAATCTGTGAAATTAATTGCCAGACGGTGCTGGAGGCCAAGTCATTGGGTATTTTTAAAGCAGAGATTGATAGCCTCTTGATTTACAGGTTACAGGGAGAATGCAGGGGCTGGCGATGAGAGGGGACAATGCCATGATGGATCAAGGCCGATGGGCCTAATGACCTAATTTTGCCCCTATGTATTATGGTCTTCTGGTTGTTTGTTTGGGGTTGGATGTTCCTCTTTCAGATATTGGTGATGTTTGTGGTCTTGGTGGCACCTCCCATATCTCCAGCCTTTTCCTTTTTCCCCGCACTCCTCAATTCTCTGCCAGATCTGCAGTTGGACACCACTCAGGCACACGAAGGGAACCACGACTGGAGACCCTGGTCCCAGTTTGACCAATGCCCCAGCAGGGTCTGAAAGCTCAGGAATCAAGATTGGGATCATTGATGGGAACGCCACTCCCCATGGTCAGTCCTGAAGCTGGTCCCCACTCGGACTGCCCAGTCAGAGGTTAAGGAGGGAGAGTCACTGGGGGAGACGGGGTCAGCGAACGGTCGAGGTTTCTCTAGAGGTTGAAGTCATCCATTTCCTGCCCATCCTGGTGGCATATTTACATGATTCCACTCTCACTCTCCCATCTCTTCACTTGTTTCAGGGCCCGAGGGTGCCGGACCTGAGGCGCACAAAACGTCAACAACCAGAGAGCCCAGCGGGACACCGTCCTCTGCCCCAAAGGAAGAGACATGTTCAGGTATCGGTCTTGTGTGTGGTGGGGTTATCAATCAGAGTCAGTGTCCAGTGTCACCCCATGTGGTCATCAGTTGGTGCCCAGTGTCACCCCGTGTGGTCATCAGTCAGGGTCCAGTGTCAAGTGTCACCCCGTGTAGTCATCAGTCAGGGCCCAGTGTCCAGTGTCACCCCGTGTAGTCATCAGTCAGGGCCCAGTGTCCAGTGTCACCCCGTGTAGTCATCAGTCAGGGCCCAGTCAGTACCGTGGGTCATGTCTGGTCAGACTGGGTCCCGCTGTCCTTGTGTTGTCTGGGTTCCTGCCCTTGTCTCCACCACCACTACCATCGCTCTGACACAGACTGGATCCCGCAGGCCTTGTCAGCTCACACAGCCGAGTGACGGACGTTCTCTCCCACTTCCAGCCCACTGGCTGCTGACAGAGGAGGAGTGCGAGAGGTTGATCAGCGAGGCACAAGTGCTGTTCATTGGGGACCAGGGATCGCCCGAGGACATGAAGGCCCATCTCCAGGAGGTGAGAGGTTATCCGTCGCTAACCCCAGGCCCGACAACTGTGTTCACAGTGACCCTCACCCTCCCTCCTCACTCAGTGACCGTCAGCTAGTGAACGCACCCCAAACAGTCTCCCCCCCCCCCGTCCCATCAGTCTCTGCCCCCCCGTACCATCAGTCTCCCCTGACCCCAGTCTGTCTCCCCTGACCCCAGTCTGTCTCCCCTGACCCCAGTCTGTCTCCCCTGACCCCAGTCAGCCTCCCGCCGCCCTCAATCAGTCTCCCGCCCCCATCTCCACCCAGTCGCCCCCCGATCCCATTCTACCTTCTTCCCCAGTCAGTTCTTTGGTTTGAGGTTATGTGGTGGGTGTATCCCCACGATGGAGATGTGAAGGAGGGGTAAATATATCCACATGATGGAGGAGAGGAGTAGAGGAGGGGGTAAATATATCCCCATGGTGGAGGGGGTGTGAGGGGATTCTCCAGGATGGAGGAGTGGTGGTTGGAATCCTTTGTATTCAGGTGGAAGATGTTTCTTAGATCCATTGTGGTGGGGGCGTGCGCTCGTGCAAGTGTAAACTTGTGGACATTCCCCTGGGTGGTGAGTTCCCACATTGTGTGGACGAGGGGATTTCCATGGTGGGTGAGGAAGGAGCTTCCCCTGGTATTGGAGCAGGTGGTGTTACATCTAATCCTGTGCTTGGACAGTGGGAGGCAGGACTTTTACAGTTTATGAGAGAGGTGATTTGGAAGGTATGTGTGGTCCTGGTGTTATGGGGATGGAGTTGGTGCTGGGAGCAGGGATCCTCCTGGTGATGGGTTCTGCTGGTGTTGTGGGGATGGAGTTGGTGGTGTGGGCAGGGATCCTCCTGGTGATGGGTTCTGCTGGTGTTGTGGGGATGGAGTTGGTGGTGTGGGCAGGGATCCTCCTGGTGATGGGTTCTGCTGGTGTTGTGGGGATGGAGTTGCTGGTGTTAAGGGGAGGGAATCCCCTGGTGTTTAGTGACGGGTTCTGCGGGGGTGAAGGAAGGATTCGTGCTCCTCCATCATGTGCCCCAGCTCTGGGCCGTGATCCCACACATTGCGGTCTCACCCTCACCATCCACTGCTCTGCTCCACAGTTACGTGAGATACTGAGGAAGCAGCTCTAATGTAAATAAGTCAAGCCCAAGGATTAACAGACCGGAAAACGGAAGAAGAGGGGAAGCAGCTGAGCAGGTCCTGCATTCGGATCAGGAGATTGTGCGAGTGTGGGGTGTGGGGTGGGCTGTTGGGCAGTGTGGGGTGTGGGGTGGGTGTGGCGTGTGGTGGGTGGGGTGGGTGTGGGGTGGGTGTGGGGCAGTGTGGGGTGGGATGGGCTGTTGGGCAGTGTGGGGTGGGATGGTGTGGGGTGTGGGGTGAGTTGGTGTGGGGTGGTGGTGGTTTGACAGGAATCCAAGCTAATATTGTCGATGACAGATCCTCTTTCATTCTGTCAATTACATGGTTGATCATTTCTCAATGACGTGATTGAATGTAATCATGAGTTTAATTCTATGACCTATTCCTGTAATGTTTCAATATCTCTGATGCATCTGACGCTACACAGTTTGTTCAAGAAGAATATATTTCTATTTGTTTGTTACGCTGTAAAGCAACTTTAATTTACTAATGTTATTAAAAGTAAAACAGTAAAGATACAAAGTAAATCCACGCACGTTCTCAGTTAACTTGCTGATAAAGGAGAAGGCTGGAAATCTACTGCAAATGGCCACAAACCTGGTGGTGCTGCTGACAGTGAGGAGGGGTATCTAGGGTACAGGATGATGGTGAATAGTTGGTCAAATTATCAGAGCAATAGCGATGGAACATAATGCTGATCATTCCTGTGTGTGTCCTGCCTTTTGATTCTCCCAGCCTGTGAGCTGATTCAATGAGGGAGGATCAATAATGGTGGAACATACCTTTGGGCCTGAGATACGTGAGAATCACCCACACACCCACCACCAACCTTTGGGAGGTTGAATGAAAGGGGGAGTGTGCAGTAATTACAAGACCCTAAACACCATTCATATGCAGAAGGATCTTGTAGTTCAAGTTCATAGCTTGCGGAAGGTGACAGCACAAGTAGATAGGGTGGTAAAGAAGGCGTATGATGTGCTTGCCATTATTGCTAGTGGCATTGAATCAGAAAGTTATCATGCTGCTCTTTTGGACTTTTGATAAGCTGCATTTGGAGTATTGAGTGTAGTAGAGATGTCCCCATTACAGGAAGGATGTGGAGGCATTGAAGAGGGTGCAGAGGAGGTATACCAGAATGATGCCTGGATTAGAGTGTTTAAGTACAGGGAGAGGTTGACTGTTTCAACTGCAATATCAGAGGTTGAGGGGAGACTTGATAGAAGTATCTATAGTTATAAGGCATCGGTTGGTTAGACAGAACCGTTTTCCCAAGTGTCTAACACAAGAGGGCAGAGCGATAAGCTGGGGAAAGTGTAACGGAGATGTGTGGCGCAAGTTTTTTAAGAGGAGAGTGATGGAGCCTGCAAGGTCTTGCCAAGGTTGGTGGTGGATGCAGATACCATAGTGGCGTTTAAGAAGCCTTTTGATAGGCACATGGAAGTGCAATGAATATACCAGACTAAGTGGGACACGTTAGGTCCCATGTTCACACAGGAGGGTTGGTCCCCCAACGCAATATTCCACCTCTCCAACAATTCCAATGTTGGTGGCCAGTGGGAGTGGGAGTGGGGGGGGGGGGCGAATGGATTTTTGGGCTGGCAGCTCAGTCACTCAAGCCTGGTGTACTGGAAGCTCACTCACTCAGGGCTGGTGGGCTGGCAGTTGAGTCACGACTATTCCATGAAAGGATAAAGGGGAAATCCTTTAGGACCGAGATGAGAAAAACAGAGAGTGGTGAATCTCTGGAACTCTCTGCCACAGAAGGTAGTTGAGGCAAGTTCATATTTAAGAGGGAGTTAGATGTGGCCCTTGTGGCTAAAGGGATCAGGGGGTATGGAGAGAAGGCAGGTACAGGATACTGAGTTGGATGATCAGCCATGCTCATATTGAATGGCGGTGCAGGCTCGAAGGGCCGAATGGCCTACTCCTGCACCTATTGTCTTTGTTTCTATGAAATTCCATTTCAAGCAGGATGCAAGGCCACCGAATTCAAGTGCAGTTTCCTACCACTTCAAGCAAGGTGCAAGGCCACCAAATTCACTTCAAGCAGGGTGCAAGGACACTAAATTCAAGTGCAGTTTCATACCACTTCAAGCAGGGTGCAAGGCCACCAAATTCAAGTGCAGTTTCCTACCACTTCAAGCAATGAAATTGAAACTATTGGTAACATTTCAATTGACTTTATCCATTACCTCAAGGTTCTAAAAGCTGAACTTACATTTCAGTTTAGATGCATGATATTCAACAGCATGGATGTGGAAGAAATTAATTTAAAGGGAAATTAATGGAAAATGAAAAGCGGAGACTTTGCAGATTTGCTTCAAGATTTTATTGCATGACTAAACCAAGTGCAGACTCTTTGGCTCTGTTCCCCCAACGTGTGGTTGCGGGGGAGGTGAGATGGTGGGTACACATACACTAACGACCCCCCCCCCCCCCCCGCACACGCTAACTACCCCCCTTGATATTATTTTAATATTATTAATTTGCTCCTTGTACCCCATAACCGCCCTATCCACTGACGCATAGCCCCCAACTCGCAGGCGCGTCTAGAGAGGGAGGGGGGGGGGATAGAGAGTGAGAGCAGAGAGAGAATGGGGAGAGACAAAGAGAAAGTGGCAGAGACAGAAGGACAAGAGACAGAGGGAGAAGGGGTGGAGGGGAGGAGGGGTGAGTGGGATGGGAGGAGGGGGGGGGGGGCAAGGGAGGGGGAAGGGTGGGGTGAAAGGGAAGGTGGTAAGGGCGTGATGGGGGAGGGGTAGAGGGCAGATGGAGATGGGGTAGGGGAGAGAGTTGAAGAGTGTTTGGAGGGTAGGAGATGGTGTAGGGAGAGAGGTGGAAGGAGAAATGGGATGGAGAGGGGTGGGGCAGTCCTCTATTCCCCACTCCCTACACCCCCACATCCTCTCCCTCTATTCCCCACTCTCCTCCTCACCTCCCCCATTCCCCCCTCTCCCGTCCCTACTCTCCCTCAATCCCCCCACTCCCCCTCTTCACCTCCCCAGGATCTCGCCTGTCCTCCGGATCTGCAGAACTTGCTCGTTCACAGAGAGGAACACAGAACAGGGAGGAGTGAGAGAGCCAAATGCCAGCGCGCGTCAGGGCAGGGCGGGGTGTTGACGTAAGTCGGCATCGTGACGCCCGCAGCCGTTGATAACTGCCAGCTGACAACAACCCTTTAAAGCTGCTAAGACAAGACGCGTTCGCCCAGGAGCGAGCGAGCGTTCACAGCAAAGAAGCACCGGCTTCTGACTCTCTGGAAACCCACAGCTGGAATGAGCGCGCATGGGATGGGAGGGGCGCGCTAGGCGGGCGGGGCTTGGCGAGCTGCGCCGGCTGTGAGGAGAAAGTTCAGCGGAACCTATGTGGAGAAATTCAGCGTTTGAGGAGTCGCTGCCCCGAGATCTGTAGAACAATGAAGCTACACCGGAACGCAGCTGCAGAATCTTTGTTCTGCACAACTTTCTCCATATTTCTGCGCCTTTAATTCACAGCGGCGGGGGGCGGGGCCAGGACGCGGGTGGGCCTGGATTGGTCGGCATGTGGGCATTGTGACGTCAGCAGCAGGTGTGGCGTTTAGATTTGAAAAATCGAGTTTAGTGATAAATTTTATTGAAAATGTGGGGAAATAATTGAGCAACGAGTGGATTTCTGAACTCATAAGTTGCACATGCGCACGCACACACACACACACACACACACACACACTAGATATATGATATGATATTGTGAGAAAAGGGTTAATAGAGATGGGTGATTTATACTAGAACTCTGAAATATAACTTTGAAAGAAATAAGGTGTCAGCAGAAGCCAGACTGCTAGTAGAATAGAAAGTAACGATATAAAGAACAGAGAGAAATTCTAGATAAAAAGTAGCAAGAGAAATACTTCAGTATGAGTTTTAAGAGAAATTAGAACAAAGTTGAGAAGTACAAAAGATCAAACTGATCTGCACAGGCCTAATGAACTTTCATGAATATGTACTCATGCCCACTATGACAAGATGCCTAATTTAAATGCACATGCGATGCATGTAATAGGAGGTAACCTTGACGTCAGGGGAGGTGTCTTTGATGTTCTCGTGGGAATCTGGGCTTTATGTTATGATTGGAAGAAGCTCAATGGGGAGGGATGAGGGTGTGACAATAGTGAAATGAAAATGTATAAAGATAGAAAGCATCTCCATCTTCGTTGTGTCTCTAGAGGGCGACAGAGGGGCACCCTTTTCTGCGCAGAAATGTAATAAATAAGATAAACTTGTTTCTCTGACTTTGTCTCTGAGCATTTGTGAATTTGAATCTCACAAATTTGGGGGCTCCGTTTCCGGGATCAAATACTCTGGACAGCTGACGGGAGTAGACGGACGAAGGGAAGGTGCACCCTGCTGAGTTCAGCGGTTTCAGACTCCTTGCTTGCCGTCAGCTGTTTGAGCAGTAGTATCCGGACCACACAGAGACTCGAGAAACAAGTGATAACAAGTGGGAGTAGTTGGAAATCGCGAAAAAGCAATCGAGCAATTCCAGTGCACGGAACCCAGGTAGGGAAATGACTATTAAGTACTTCTTGGGCGATTGAGAATGATGAAACATAGAAACATAGACAATAGGTACACGAGGAGGCCATTTGGCCCTTCGAGCCAGCACCGCCATTCATTGTGATCATGGCTGATCATCCACAATCAGTAACCTGTGCCTGCCTTCTCCCCATATCCCTTGATTCCACTAGCCGCTACAGCTCCATCTAACTCTTTTTAATTCATCCAGTGAATTGGCCTCCACTGCCTCCTATGGCAGAGAATTTCACAACTCTCTGGGTGAAAAGGTTTTTTCTCATCTCAGTTTCAAATAGCCGCCTCTTTATTCTAAGTGTGGCCCCTGGTTCTGGACTCACCCATCACTGGGAACATTTTTCACGGTAAACTTAACTTAATGAACACGGTATTAAGAATATAAGACCTTGTACGGGCAAGGCAGATATGATGAACACGGTATTAAGAATAGATGAACACGGTATTAAGAATATGATTATGATAAATAAGGTAATTAAACACAGTGTTAAGAAAAAGGGAGGGGAAAGGCTGTAGGCCAAATCCCCGCATTCTGCCCAATAGTCCGCTGGGGCAAATGCAGAGCCGCAGGGGGCCAAAATATCCAGGGAAGAGAGAAGACGGGCCGGGGTGGACGAAGATCACCCGGCCACCAGAATGGGGAGTCAAAAGGTCGGAGGGGGAAGATAAGTAGATCGGTAGAAATTAGACCCCTGATGGAGGTACCTAGGAGAGGACCCTGAGGGGGAAGGGGGTTTGTTAAATAGCCTCCTTGAAGATCCTTTAGGTCTGACAAGAACAGTTAGATGAATTCCTTTTCACAGAAGGGAAAAACAAGTAGTAAAGATTATGTTGCAGGCAGTAGAAAAACAGCAAATAAGGAACAGAGAGAGACAGGATGATGAGGGAGTTACTCCCGAAAGTAGCAGATAAGAAGATGGCAAAGGCTGGGGACAAGAGTGCAGGACAGGGAGAAAATATAAATTGAATAATGTATTTGAAGTAAGAACGGAACGAGTGTGATTTGTGTAAAAACCGGTTTGGAACGAATGGTTGTAAATGAAAGGTTGGAATGAGCAAGTTGTAAAATTGAACACAGACGCCCCCCCCCCCCCCGTGGCGGGGGAGAGAATTTCCACTGTAGTTAAAAATACTGCAAACCGTGGGGGATTACGAACAAGCTGTAAAATTAACTCTTTGTATCCTCGTAACCTGAGAAGGGGAAGTTGTAAAAATCAGCTTATGATTTTCTTTTAATCGTTTCTTGATGTTCTTTTAGATTTCTTGTCAGTAAAGTTAATTTGGAAAATTGTTACTAGTGCTAGGAATTGGACATTTAAAATAATGGTGAATATGGATTGAAATAATTGGAAATAAGTTAATTGATGAAACATGACCAGCTTTTATGGTTTGTTGTTTTATGGTAGACATTCAAGTTGAGAAACACACAGAGAGAGAGAGATACAGACACCGAAACACAGAGAGAGAGAGATACAGACACAGAAACACAGAGAGAGAGAGATACAGACACAGAAACACAGAGAGAGAGAGAGAGAGAGAGAGAGAGAGAGAGAGAGAGAGAGACACAGAAACACAGAGAGAGATACAGACACAGAAACAGAGAGAGAGAGAGAGAGAGAGAGAGACAGACACAGAAACACAGAGAGAGAGAGAGAGATACAGACACAGAAACACAGAGAGAGAGAGATACAGACACAGAGAGAGGAAAGACAGAGACACAGAAAGAGAGAGAGAGAGAGAGAGAAACAGAAGTAGGAGATGACAGGATGACACAGATCATCCCTTGGGGCACCCATAAACTGAGAGGGCTAAAATAAATAATAATAAATAAATAAATAAATAAATAAAAAGATACCTCACCCTATATCCCTGATGGGGAGGAAATGGATTAGGGCTTTGGAGGAGGAGAACGTGGGACGATTATTGGCCATGGAAGATTTGAAGACACCATTGGTGAAAGTGATGGGAACCGCTAAGTGGCAGATAAAGATGGATGATATAAACTGTTACAGCCAGCCGGCAAAGACTACAAACATGGCCGCCGCTCACAAACTTACCGGCAACGGTGCCATCTTCTGGTTGGATGCCGTCACTGCAGCCTGACTACTGGCCACAGTGCCATCTTCTGGTTGGATGCCGTCACTGCAGCCTGACTACCGGCCACAGTGCCATCTTCTGGTTGGATGCCGTCATTACCCACTTAAGGTGAACCCCAAGGAACAAAGGGGAAATACACAAGGAAAGGCAAATAATGTAGCCTATCTGGAAAACCAGCTGAAAAGGTGGAGAGTTGAAAATGAACAAGAAATAGAAGGCATACAGTGAACATTATATTATGAACTATTGTGGTGGAAGTCATTCTTCTTAAAGTCAAGCAGAATTTAAGGAGGTGGTGGGATTGTCATTTATTTCCTACCCCCGATTCAGCAAACAGTTGGTCTATGCAGTCGATGCCAATGAACAAAGGACCTGGTTGAAAAGACTGAAATAAGTGATGAACTGACACAAGTGAGTCCTATGACGGAACCAAGCGGGGCCAGAGAATTACATGCCAATAATACATGTCTTGGGGAACTTTTCCTCGAAAAGTCCTATCAGGAGTGAAATTAATCTGGAGATAAGCCCTAACAGGACTGGGGTCCCCAAGAGAGAGAAAGGGATTTAAAGGAGGATGTCAAGAAAGGCTAGGATGAGGCTTTGACTTCGACTTCGGGAGAGGAATGGAGAGCAGGGGAGAGACAAGACTTTGCCTTCCATCACAGTGAGGAGGAGACTCACTGTGATGGATGTTTGTGTAAATTGTGTTGGTGTGTGTCTTGGTTCTTTTCTTGTATGGCTGCAGAAACAAATTTCATTTGAACCTCATGTGAGGTTCGAATGACAAATAAAAGGTATTGTATTGTATTGTATTGTAGGTTTTTTTTAAATTAGATGATAAAGGCAGAGTCAGAAGGTATACCCTTAGAAAGTATTTCATGATGTGGACAATTTGTTGGTTTGTTCCACAAGTGAAGAGAGAGAGAGAGAGAGAAATACTTCAGAATATAAGACAGCGGATGATGACCTTGGGAAAGGCAAGATATAGTTCAGACTAGATTGAAATATGTTGAGATTGTATGGTGAAACGGAAAAAGTACATGTCAAAGAAGTTAAATTAAAATGCAGACAAAGCAGCCGGAACAGCATCTGGAAGATATGTCTAGGGTAAGTCTGAATCGATTTAGGTATGAGCACTGTAGTGTCGTTTATGATGAATAAGGTAATTAAGAGGTTTGGTAGACCTACAGAAATCAGCTTTGACAACGGATTGTTTTCATTTGATGAAAAGAATAAATGGAACATTGAAGGTTAAAATAAATAAGATGTGTGTAATGCTCTGCCATTGGCACTGAAGAAATGTTGCATGCAAACTAACCAGCAGGTGGCACAATGGAGAAGTCCCTACAAGGGACTGAGTTTGGAACAGTTAAAGATAGAATTTAAAAAGTATATGAAACAGTGAATAATGATATACAAGTCTATTTATGAACAGGTAAAGTAAAAGCTGTCAGAGATGGACCAGGAGGAAGGACCCTTTAAACCTGAAGACAAGGTGTATGTATGAGTTTTCTAAACCACCGACCGATGTTCGTTTAGAAGGTTGATATACCTAGTACCATTTCAATAATTACATGAGGGCTGTCCCGCAGGTACGAATAGATAATAGCCCTGAGGTAAGTGAACAGGAGGACAAAGAAGAGTAGAGTTTTAACAAGAACGTTGTTTGACATCAGTGGTGGGAAATAATGGAAAGGATACTAAAGGCAATATTATAGGAATGTGGATAAATAGGGTAGGATTAGGAAGAATTAGCATGGATTTGTGATTGTGATATTTGACTAATCTTGATTTTTTTCCTTAAAAAAAAGGTTAGTAGGGAAATTGATGAGGTTAAAGTGGTGAGCTTCAGTAAGGCCTTTGACAAGGTGAAATAAGGAAATAAGGTTGGTTAAGAAGAGGTTAGTAAGGAATAGCAAGATGGATTATAAAGTGGCTGTATGGGAAATGTCAGAGCGTAATGGTGGATGGATGTTTATCAGGTTGGAGGTCAGTGACTTGAGAGGTACCTCGGGGATGTGTGCTGGGTCCACTGTTGTTTGTCATGTGAATCAATAATATGGATGTTGGTGTGGTAAGATAGATTAAGAAATATGTAGATGATACTAAGATAGGTGGTGTTGTGAATAATGAAGTAGATTTTAAAAATGTACAGAGAGATTTAGGTCATTTGGAAGAGTGGGTTGAAACATGACAGATTGGTTTAATGTTGATAAGTGTGAGGTGATACATCTTGGCAGGACAAATTCAAATTAGACTTGCATGGTAAATGATTGTGAATTGAGGAATGAAGTTGAACAGAGGGATCTAGGAATAACTGTGCATAGTTCCCTGAAGGTGGAATCTCATGTAGATAGGATGGTAAAGAAAGATTTTGGTGTGTTGGCCTTTATAAATCAGAGCATTGTGCATAGAAGTTGGGTTGTAATGTTAAATTGTAAAAGGTATTGGTGAGGTCAATTGTGGAGTATGGTGTATAATTTTGGTGGGCATAATTATAGGAAAAAGGTTAACAAAATAATGAATACAGAGGAGATCAATTAGAATGTTGACTGGGTTTCAGCAACTAAGAGAAAGGTTGAACAAGTTAGGTCTTTATTATTTGGGAAAGATAGAAGGAATACCCATCATAGAGGGTAGTGATGTTTTCTTACGGAACTATTTACTGGCAGTATATCTCGTTCTATTACAGAATTAAAAATTAAAGGATTGCTGGCCCAGAGCCCACCACTGGACTTCCCGATTCACTCAGTCAAGGCTGGAGACTGGGTATTAATAAAAATGTGGAAAGAAGAAAAGCTGCAACCTAAGTGGACTGGACCCTACCTTGTGTTACTATTCACAGAGACAGCAGTACGAACAAAAGAAAAAGGGTGGACACACACAAGCCGATTTAAGGGTCCTGTGGAGGCCCCACCAGACAATATCAGCCCGTGGACTGTGCGTGAAGGGAAGGAACCATTGACTTTGTGCCTATTTGGATGTTGTATCATTCCCTGCAGGAGTTTTGAAAGAAGTAAGTGAAAGAGAGAAAGTACATAAGGTCAAACAGATCTGCGCAGGCCTAATGAGATTATATGAATATGTACTCACGCCCACTATGACAAGATGCCTAATTTAAATGCACATGCGATGCATGATAGGGGAGGTGTCTTTGACGTTCTCGTGGGAATCTGGGCTTTATGTTATGATTGGAAGAAGCTCAATGGGGAGGGATGAGGGTGTGACAATAGTGAACTGAAATGTATAAAGATAGAAAGCATCTCCATCTTTGTTGTGTCTCTAGAGGGCGATAGAGGAGGGACACCCTTTTCTGCGCAGAAATGTAATAAATGAGATAAACTTGTTTCTCTGACTTTGTGTCTGAGCATTTGTGAATTTGAATCTCACAAGAGCATTCGATTCTTGGCCAGGATGTGATATTTACATCAGAAATAAGACAGGTCTCTTACAGGTCTGGCACTGCCCCAGTCCCACTATGGCCGTCACCCCCACTCTGCACACTGGCAGTCAGTGGGGTTCAGTAAAGGGAGGAACCCACAAGAACTGCCATAACCCATTAATGAGGCTGGTTCAGGAGCAGGACCTCTGCGACAGTGTCATTAAAAAACTCACAATTATATTCATCATAATATTTTTATACAATATAATTATACTTAATTATATATGATTACATTCATATTTAATCATATGAAATGATATATATATGTAACATATGTAACATATATATATAGATATATTGGTATAATAATATATAGTTTAAATGGACTGCAACACGGAAATAGGCTGCCCATGGTGTAATACGGGCATTGGCCACTAGATGGCGCTTATTTTCCCGATCTCATTTTCTAATTAGTTTAATTAATTAATGTGCAACTTTTGGCAATGACGAGTTATGACATCCTTCTCGATTATATTTCATCTAAATCTGTGGAAAATTTCATGTAGTTTCGTGACTTGGGTCGCGAAAACTGATTTCTAGACACATTTTTGATGCTCGACCCACAGCCTATCATTACATTTAGACATTATACACATTTTAAAATAAAATCCCCCCCACTCACTCACTCATTTTTCGCCTCCTGCTGGCAAGCGCTCAGCAGCTGCTGACGTCACAATGCCAACATGCCGACCAATCCAGGCCCATCTGCCTCCAGCTCCAGCACCCCCCCCCCCCCCCCCCCCCGCCGCTGTGGATTAAAGGCGCAGAGAGATGGAGAAACTTCTGCAGAACAAACATTCTACAGCTCCGAAGGTAGACAAAAGTGCTGGAGAAACTCAGCGGGTGCAGCAGCATCTATGGAGCGAAGGAAATAGGCAACGTTTCGGGCCGAGACCCTTCTTCGTCTGCAGTTCCTTCTTGAACAACATTCTACAGCTCTGTTCCGCTGTAGCTTCTTTGTTCTACAGATCTCAGGGCAGCGACTCCTCACCCGCTGAACCTTATCATCACTGTTGGCGCAGCTCGTGAAGCCTTGCGCGCTCATTCCAGCTGTGGGTTTACAGAGTCAGAAGCCGCTTCTCTCTCTCTCTCTCTCTTCATTTGACAGCCCGGCTCTCCTCCACCACCCCCCACAACCCCCCCCCCCGCTGCCCGCACCAAGCCAAGTACGCTCGCACCCGCTCACTACAACCCCTCCCCCCACTTCACCCTTCGCCCCCATCCTCCCCTTCCACTCCCCCTCCACCCCCACACGCCCTCTCCCCCCAGACGGAGCAGAACGCCGGCTGTTGCCAGAACCGCAGCCGCAGTGTTTCAGCTTCTGGCAACTGTGCCCGACCGACCTACTTCAGGGGAGAATTCCGGCCCGCCCGCCCGTGTGTGTGTTACAGTTCAAGCAGACAACCTCATCTGTTTGTGGGGCGGGTGCTTAGTGTGTGTAACGATGCACGCTCCTCTCCCCCAACAGCTTTGGTGCATGAGATGCGGGCAGCATCGCCTCTCTCTCCCCCTCCACTCTCTCTCCACCTCTCCCCTCCCCCTCTTCCTCCCCCTCTCCCTCGCCCCTCTACCCCTCTTCTCCCCCACCCCTCTCCTCTCACATCCCTCTCTTCCCCTCTCCTCCACTTCCCCGTCCCTCTACCCCCTCACCCACCCATCCCCCTCTACCACCCCCTTTGCCCTACCCCTGTCTCCCCGTTCACCCCCCCTCGCTCCTCCTCCCCCCATCCTCATTCCCCTCTCTTTCCCTTCCCCCCTCCCCTCTCCTCCCCATCTCCCCCTCCCCCTCCCCACTCTCTCCCTATCTCCCCCTCCCCACTCTCTCCCCATCCCCCTCCCCACTCTCTCCCCATCCCCCTCCCCACTCTCTCCCTATCTCCCCCTCCCCACTCTCTCCCCTCTCCTCCCCATCTCCCCCTCCCCCCACTCTCTCCCTATCTCCCCTTCCCCACTCTCTCCCCATCCCCCCCTCCCCTCTGTCTCTTACCCTTCTGTCTCTACCCCTCTCTCTCTGTCTCTCCCCATTCTCTCTCTGCCCTCACTCTCTACTCCCCCCCCCCCCCACTCTAGACGCGCCTGCGAGTTGGGGGCTATGCGTCAGTGGATAGGGCGGTTATGGGGTAAAAGGAGCAAATTAATAATATTAATATAATATCAAGGGGGGTAGTTAGCGTGTGTGCGGCATGGTAGTTAGTGTGTGTGATGCCACATGCTGACCCCCCCCCCCCCCAACTGCACGTTGGGGGAACAGACCCGACGGGTCTGCACTTGGTCTAGTATACTTATAAAACTCTGTGTGTGTGTGTTTGTGGGTATATGTCAGATTTGATTTTCAGATAATTTTTCAGATTAGATTTTTGGCCTTTGATTCCATGGTCCGCCAAAACCACACGCAGAAACTCCGATGGACTTATTTTTTGAGACAAACGATACACCAGATATATTGCCCACTTTATTATGGGAATCCTTCAAAGCATTTATTAGAGGAGTCATTATCTCATACCAATCTCAACAGCATTTCGTTCAGACCGAAAGGTCTGAATGACAAATAAAGGATTCAATTCAATTCAAAGGTCAGCCAGGCGACATATACCAAGAGGATGCCAGACCGAGTACATCCCCGGGCTGTCGAAAACATCCAGCGATCTACTGAAAGCCTACCACAGGGCATACCACGAGAACCCATTCTCCTCCACCACCATGGAACTTGGAGAGATCCTGTTGAACACAGTCGGGGAGGACCGAAGGCAAGTCTGGAAGGAGTTGTAGAAAAAACACCAACATGACCAATAACAGCAGGAAGGCATGGGCCACAATCCGCCGCCTCGGTGAAGACCATATCACACCACCCACGCTCACAACAGTCACAGCAGACTCAGTTGCAGCACAGCTGGTGGCAAACGGTCGTAGCCAAAACCGGCGCAGACCCACAGGAGAATACCGCCGGACAGCGGTAACAGACCGCCTACAACCAGCCAGCGCTCTCACCAAGCCCTTCGACCTAGAAGAACTCGAAGCTGCAATGAGCATGCTGAAACCTGGGAAAGCAGCAGGAATCGATAATGTACTGACGGAAATGATACAGCACCTTGGACCTAAAGCAAAGACCTGGCTCCTAGCAATGCTGAACTCATGCATGGCACAGAAAACAACCCCACCTGTATGGAGAAAGGCCAAGACTGTCGCAATTCCCAAACCTGGAAAGGACCCATCATCCCCAAACAGCTACAGACCCATTTCCCTCCTCTGCATCACCTACAAGCTCTACGAGAGGCTACTACTCCAACGCCTTATGCCACTTATAGACTCCAAGCTTACTAAAGATCAAGCTGGCTTCCGCCCTGGCCGCACCTGTGCCGGGCAGCTACTGAACCTCACCCAACACATTGAGGACGGTTTTGAGTGCAAACTCATCACCGGAGCAGCTTTCATAGACCTCACCGCTGCCTACGACACTGTCCAGCACCGCACCATGATCAGGAAACTTTTTGACATGACTGGTGACGTCGACCTGTGCCAAGTCATCAAAAGCCTTCTCAACAACAGGCGCTTCTTCGTTCAACTAAACGACAAGAAGAGCAAATGGAAAGACCAAAAGAATGGCCTACCACAAGGCAGCGTACTGGCCCCCCTCCTCTTCAACATCTACACCAACGACCAACCACTTACCCCACAATGCCGCCGCTTCATCTATGCTGATGACCTCTGCATCACCACCCAACAGGAGAACTTCCAGAAGATCGAGTCTGTCCTGGAAAGCGCCCTCCAAGAGATGACAACCCACTACAATAACAACCACCTGAAACCCAACCCATCAAAAACCCAACTATGCAGCTTCCATCTTAAAAATCGAGATGCAGGAAAACAACTGAGCATCTCATGGGATGGCCACAAACTCTCCAACCACTTCCACCCCGTGTACCTCGGAGTCACACTCGACAGGACACTCTCTTTCAAAACCCACCTTCAGAACACCAAAGCCAAGGTCAACACTCGCAACAACATCCTGCGCAAACTGGTAAACTCAAAGTGGGGCGCTGATCCACCAACCATCCGTGCAACTGCCCTAGCCCTGTGCTTCTCCACAGCTGAATACGCGTGCTCAAGCTGGAGCCGCTCCCACCACACCAAACTGGTTGACACAGCCTCAACGACACCTGCCGCATTATCACGGGATGCATAAAGACAACGCCAGTCCCGTGCCTCTACGCCCTAGCTGGTATTGCCCCCCCCCCCCCCATATCAGACGATCCATCGTCGCCCAAGACGAGCGGAAAGCACAGGAGATCGATACCAGGCACCCCCTGCACGGACACACAGCACCTCCAACCTGACTGAAATCCAGAGCCAGTTTCTTGCAGACAGTCCCACCTCTCCAGACAACCAAAGAAACAGCAAGGACCAACATCTGGAAAGATGAATGGAACCAGCTCAACACACGAGCCCACGACTGGATGGAGAGAGGAATCACTCTGACTGAATGCCTCGCCAGCGGGCACGACCTCCCATGGCCAACCTGGAAGACCCTCAACAGATTACGAGTGGAGCAGGGGAGGTGCAAAGCACTTATGAAAGCATGGAACTACCAGGCAGAAGACACATGCAGCTGTGGAGCAGTACAGACAATGTCCCATCTACTGGAGTGTGACGACGCCCCCCAGTGCAGCCCCCAGGACCTGGCTGAACCGACCCGACCAGCTGTGACCTGCGCCAGATACTGGCAGAACGACATCTGAGATTGCAACGGACTCGAAGAAGACCAAGCTTTTCAAAACAAAAAGAATAAGAACGAACAAAGACAATTAGAAGAACAAATCAGACAACTAGATATAGATAACATTAAAGATCCAATTATGGATAAACATAATAAAATATTAATATTGAAATTTAAACTAAATAAGTTATTATCAGATAAAGTTATAAGACTATTCCAAATTACAAAACAGGAACATTTCGACTTCGGGGACAAACCCCACAAAATTCTGGCACGCCAGCTGAAAAAACGGTAAAAAGACCACGCAATTTTAAAAATTAAAACAGATAGAGGGGAAATATTAACATTACCTAATGATATCAATAAATTTTACCAGAATTTATACACATCCAAAACGCTAACAGACAATATTAAAGTTTCAGTGTTCCTGGACAATTGTAAACTTCCAAAACTAGAACTGAAACAACAAGAGGAATTAGGAGCACAAATTATATTCAAGGAAATAGAAGACACAATAAACTCATTAAAGAATGGAAAAACAGATGGATTTAGTAATGTATTTTATAAAAGATTGTACGACATAGTGACACCACATTTACAGAAAATGTATACATAATAGTATACAAAATGTATACAAAATAGAGAGAGTACAGAGGAGATTTACTAGAATGTTGCCTGGATTTCAACAACTAAGTTACAGAGATAGGTTGAATAAGTTAGGTCTTTATTCTCTGGAGCGCAGAAGGTTAAGGGGGGACTTGATAGAGGTCTTTAAAATGACGAGAGGGATAGACAGAGTTGATGTGATCATGCTTTTCCCTTTGAGAATAGGGAAGATTCAAACAAGAGGACATGACTTCAGAATTAAGGGACAGAAGTTTAGGGGTAACATGAGGGGGAACTTCTTTACTCAGAGAGTGGTAGCGGTGTGGAATGAGCTTCCAGTGGAAGTGGTGGCGGCAGGTTCGTTGGTATCATTTAAGAATAAATTGCATAGGCATATGGATGAGAAGGGAATGGAGGGTTATGGTATGAGTGTTGGCAGGTGGGACTAAGGGAAAAAAATAGTTCGGCACGGACTTGTAGGGCCGAGATGGCCTGTTTCCGTGCTGAAATTGTTATATGGTTAGATGGTTATATGCTTTTAAAGAACAAATCCTACCTGATACATTAGCAGAATCAACGATCACATTAATAATTAAAAAATATAAAGATACAGAAGAACCCGGATCATACAGAGCTATTGCATTGTTAAATACGAATCCAAAAATATTAGCGAAAACACTAGCTAGAAGACTAAGTAAGTATGTTAGTAAATTAATAAACGCGGATCAAACGGGGTTCATACCCAAGAGACACTCATCTAATAACCTGAGACGTCTGCTCAATATAATGCATGCACACAAACCTGAAGAACAAGAGTTAGCAATTATCTCATTGAATGCAGAAAAAGCATTTGATCAAGTAGTATGGGATTACATGATTAAAGTATTGCAAACATTTCAAATGGGAGAGAACTTCATCTCATGGATAAAATTATTATACATCAATGATCTGGATGATGGTGTGGTAAATTGGATTAGTAAATATGCAGATGATACTAAGATAGGTGGGTTTGTGGATAATGAAGTAGATTTTCAAAGTCTACAGAGAGATTTATGCCAGTTGGAAGAGTGGGCTGAAAGATGGCAGATGGAGTTTAATGCTGATAAGTGTGAGGTGCTACATCTTGGCAGGACAAATCAAAATAGGACTTGCATGGTAAATGGTAGGGAATTGAAGAATGCAGGTGAACAGAGGGATCTGGGAATAACTGTGCACAGTTCCCTGAAAGTGGAATCTCATGTAGATAGGGTGGTAAAGAAAGCTTTTGGTGTGCTGGCCTTTATAAATCAGAGCATTGAGTATAGAAGTTGGGATGTAATGTTAAAATTGTACAAGGCATTGGTGAGGCCAATTCTGGAGTACGGTGTACAATTTTGGTCGCCTAATTATAGGAAGGATGTCAACAAAATAGAGAGAGTACAGAGGAGATTTACTAGAATGTTGCCTGGGTTTCAGCAACTAAGTTACAGAGAAAGGTTGAACAAGTTAGGGCTTTATTCTTTGGAGCGCAGAAGGTTAAGGGGGGACTTGATAGAGGTCTTTAAAATGATGAGAGGGATAGACAGAGTTGACGTGGATAAGCTTTTCCCACTGAGAGTAGGGAAGAATCAAACAAGGGGACATGACTTGAGAATTAAGGGACAGAAGTTTAGGGGTAACATGAGGGGGAACTTCTTTACTCAGAGAGTGGTGGCTGTGTGGAATGAGCTTCCAGTGAAGGTGGTGGAGGCAGGTTCGTTTTTATCATTTAAAAATAAATTGGATAGTTATATGGACGGGAAAGGAATGGAGGGTTATGGTCTGAGCGCAGGTATATGGGACTAGGTGAGAAGACGTGTTCGGCACGGACTAGAAGGGTCGAGATGGCCTGTTTCCGTGCTGTAATTGTTATATGGTTATATGGTTATAAACCTACGGCTAGAATATTAACTAATAATATACTATCTATGAAATTCCAATTATCAAGGGGCAATAGACAAGGATGCTCCTTATCACCGTTGTTATTTGCTCTGGTAATTGAACCTCTATCTGAAAGAATCAGAACACACCCGGATATTCACGGTTATAATACAAAATATTCAAATAACATAATATCTTTATACGCAGACGATGTACTATTGTACATCACAAAACCCCAAATTAGTATACCAAACATATTAAATCTAATTGAGGACTTTGGATCTTTCTCAGGATACAGAATAAATTGGAATAAAAGCGAAATTATGTCGATAAAGCCGAAACTCAATACACCTCTTAAAATTCCCCTTTAAAATAGCTACAGAAAAATTTAAATATTTGGGAATTGAAATTACTAGAAAATATCAAGCTATGTATAACGCTAATTATAGTCCCCTACTTAAGAAATTAAATACTTTAATTAAATTCTGGAAAACGCTTCCGATGTATAGGCCGAATAAATGCTATAAAAATGATCTTTCTACCACAAATTCTATACCTATTTCAATTAATTCCTATATATCAAAGCGAAGGATGATGCGTACAAATTAGCCAGAAAAAGCAGCATACCGGAGGACTGGGAGAAATTCAGAGACCAGCAGAGGAGGACAAAGGGCTTAATTAGGAAAGGAAAAATAGATTATGAAAGAAAACTGGCAGGGAACATAAAAACTGACTGCAAAAGTTTTTATAGATATGTGAAAAGAAAGAGATTAGTTAAAACAAATGTAGGTCCCTTGCAGTCAGAAACAGGTGAGTTGATCATGGGGAACAAGGATATGGCGGACAAATTGATTAACTACTTTGGTTCCGTCTTCACTAAGGAAGACATAAATAATCTGCCGGAAATAGCAGGGAACCGCGGGTCAAAGGAGTTGGAGGAATTGAGTGAAATCCAGGTTAGCCGGGAAGTGGTGTTGGGTAAATTGAATGGATTAAAGGCCGATAAATCCCCAGGGCCAGATAGGCTGCATCCCAGAGTACTTAAGGAAGTAGCTTCAGAAATAGTGGATGCATTAGTAATAATCTTTCAAAACTCTTTAGATTCTGGAGTAGTTCCTGAGGATTGGCGGGTAGCAAACGTAACCACACTTTTTAAGAAGGGAGGGAGAGAGAAAACGGGGAATTACTGACCAGTTAGTCTAACATCGGTAGTGGGGAAACTGCTAGAGTCAGTTATTAAAGATGGGATAGCAGCACATTTGGAAAGTGGTGAAATCATTGGACAAAGTCAGCATGGATTTACAAAAGGTAAATCATGTCTGACGAATCTTATAGAATTTTTAGAGGATGTAACTAGTAGCGTGGATAGGGGAGAACCAGTGGAAGTGGTGTATCTGGACTTCCAGAAGGCTTTCGACAAGGTCCCACATAAGAGATTAGTATATAAACTTAAAGCACACGGCATTGGGGGTTCAGTATTGATGTGGATAGAGAACTGGCTGGCAAACAGGAAGCAAAGAGTAGGAGTAAACGGGTCCTTTTCACAATGGCAGGCAGTGACTAGTGGGGTACCGCAAGGATCAGTGCTGGGACCCCAGCTATTTACAATATATATTAATGATCTGGATGAGGGAATTGAAGGCAATATCTCCAAGTTTGCGGATGACACTAAGCTGGGGGGCAGTGTTAGCTGTGAGGAGGATGCTAGGAGACTGCAAGGTGACTTGGATAGGCTGGGTGAGTGGGCAAATGTTTGGCAGATGCAGTATAATGTGGAGAAATGTGAGGTTATCCATTTTGGTGGCAAAAACAGGAAAGCAGACTATTATCTAAATGGTGGCCGACTAGGAAAAGGGGAGATGCAGCGAGACCTTGGTGTCATGGTACACCAGTCATTGAAAGTAGGCATGCAGGTGCAGCAGGCAGTGAAGAAAGCGAATGGTATGTTAGCTTTTATAGCAAAAGGATTTGAGTATATGAGCAGGGAGGTTCTACTGCAGTTGTACAGGGTCTTGGTGAGACCACACCTGGAGTATTGCGTACAGTTTTGGTCTCCAAATCTGAGGAAGGACATTATTGCCATAGAGGGAGTGCAGAGAAGGTTCACCAGACTGATTCCTGGGATGTCAGGACTGTCTTATGAAGAAAGACTGGATAGACTTGGTTTATACTCTCTAGAATTTAGGAGATTGAGAGGGGATCTTATAGAAACTTATAAAATTCTTAAGGGATTGGACAGGCTAGATGCAGGAAGATTGCTCCCGATGTTGGGGAAGTCCAGGACAAGGGGTCACATCTTAAGGATAAGGGGGAAATCCTTTAAAACCGAGATGAGAAGAACTTTTTTCACACAGAGAGTGATGAATCTCTGGAACTCTCTGCCACAGAGGGTAGTCGAGGCCAGTTCATTGGCTATATTTAAGAGGGAGTTAGATGTGGCCCTTGTGGCTAAGGGGATCAGAGGGTATAGAGAGAAGGCAGGTACGGGATACTGAGTTGGATGATCAGCCATGATCATATTGAATGGCAGTGCAGGCTCGAAGGGCCGAATGGCCTACTCCTGCACCTAATTTCTATGTTTTCTATGTTTCTATATCTACCAAAAATTTTTTTTTTAAACTGGACTCAAAGACATCACAACATTTATATGGGACTATAAATCCCACAGAATACAAAGAACACACCTGAGCAAACCCAAAGAGCTGGGTGGTTTAGCACTCCCTAACTTTATGTATTATAATTGGGCAGTAAATATTAAAAATATGATTGACTGGATGGTAATGGAGCGAGAGGACTGCTCCCCGTGTAATACAGGATCGATTCTCCTCTCTCCAATGAACCTGACTAACACAAATTACAATAAAAATCCAATTATACATAGCACAATTAGAACTTGGAAACAAATAAAACAGAATCTAAAATTAAGAAATGTATCTCTTTTATCTCCAATAGTTAATAATCCGTCGTTTAAACCTTCTATGATAGATAAATCATTTACACAATGGGAAAGAATAGGAATCAAAACGCTTGGAGACTTGTATGAATCTGGAAAATTACTATCATTCCAACAATTACAACTGAAATATAATTTGAGAAATATTAATATTTTAAATATTTTCAAATATTCCACCAGCATGTCACGTGTCCGACGAGAGGTCAAAACACATTGGATCATGTATACAGCAACATCAAGGATGGATACAAAGCCTCCCCCCTCCCTCACCTCGGCCAGTCTGACCATCTATCCCTCTTTCTCACCCCAGCATACAGACCTCTCATCGTGAAAACTAAGCCCAGTGTGAGAAACATAAAGACTTGGCCTGAGGGCGCTGCCGCCCAGCTTCAGGACCGCTTTGAACGCACCCAGTGGGATCTTTTTGCAAACCAGAACATATCAGACTACACATCCACAGTCATGTTCTACATACAGAACTGCATCAATAACGTCACTGTCGACAGAGAGGTCAGGTGTTATCCAAACAGCAAACCATGGATGACCAGGGATGTCAGGAAACTGCTGATGGAACGCAACTCAGCCTTTAGATCTGGCAATGATGAACTGTACAGCACTGCCAGATCCAAACTAAAGAGAGCCATTAAAGAGGCAAAGGCAGCCTATGGAAGAAGGCTAGAGGGGTACTTTAACGAGAGGGACCCTCTGCGTGTCTGGCAGGGTATTCAGCAACTTACCAACTACAAGGGCAACAGGGGGCCAACCACCAGCAGCAGTAGCAACTCGCTAGCTGAGGAGCTCAACCACTTTTTCGCCCGCTTTGAACTGAATGAGCCTGCACCTGCAGCCTCACAGCACCGACGACCTGGCACTCACTGTGAGCACAGAGGATGTCAGGAGAGCACTCCGCAGGGTCAACCCCAGGAAGGCTGCTGGTCCAGATGGCATCCCAGGGAGAGTACTGCGGGACTGTGCAGACCAGTTAGCGGAGGTATTTAGCAACATCTTTAACCTCTCTCTGTCAACGTGCACTGTCCCTAAATGCTTCAAGACTGCTACCATCGTGCCTGTTCCCAAAAAAACATCTATCACCAGCTTGAACGACTACAGACCTGTAGCTCTTACTTCAACTGTGATGAAGTGCTTTGAGAGGCTGGTCCTGGCCCACATTAAATCCTCACTCCCACCCACCCTGGATCAGCATCAGTTTACATACAGAGCTAATAGGTCAACAGAGGACGCCATCAACATAGCTCTACATTCTGCACTGTCACAGCTGGAGCGCCCTGGCTCATATGTGAGGATGTTGTTTGTAGATTTTAGTTCTGCATTTAATACCATCATCCCCAGCAGAATGGTGGACAAACTGTGTGACCTGGGTGTTAATGCCAACACATGCAGATGGATCAAGGACTTTAACAGACCGTCCACAGACTGTCAGGATGGGGTCCAATTACTCCCCAGTCCTGACGCTCAGCACAGGAGCGCCACAAGGTTGTGTGCTGAGTCACATCTTATATACAATATACACATATGACTGCACACCAACACACAGCACAAACAGGATCATCAAGTTTGCGGACGACACGATTGTGGTGGGGCTGATAAATAACAACGACGAGTCTGCCTACAGAGATGAAGTCCAAAAACTGACTGTCTGGTGTACCAAAAACAACCTGGTACTCAACCCATCAAAGACAAAAGAACTGGTTGTTGACTTCAGGAGGAAGAGGAGAGAGGAACCTGCTCCTCTCTACATCAAAGGAGACATGGTGGAGAGAGTCACTGACTTTAAGTTCCTTGGAATATACATCTCCCAGGACCTCAAATGGCAAATGAACACCGTCACTCTCGTGAAGAAGTCACAGCAGCGACTGTATTTCCTGAGGTCTCTGCGGAGAGCAAACGTTTCACAGCCGCTGCTGCTGTCCTTCTACCGGTGCGCCGTGGAAAGTATCCTCTCCTATGGCATCCTGGTGTGGTTTGCTAGCTGCACTGTGGCTGAGAGGAGGGCGCTGCAGAGAGTTATAAAAACTGCACAGAGCATTACAAACGCTCAACTACCCTCCCTGGATGACATATACAGGGCCCAATGCTTGCGCCGGGCCACAAACATCAAGCAGGACACATCCCACCCTGCCAACCACCTTTTCACTCTGCTACCCTCTGGGAGGCGATGCAGGTCTCTGAAGACTCGCAGCGGTAGACTAAAAAATAGTTTCTACCCATGTGCGATAAAATAACTTAATTCTAACAGAGAACACTGGGGAAGCACAATATAATTCAGGGTTCAAGATAATGCGAAATATTCTTTTAAAATATTTTTAGACCTATTTATTATTATTTTTACTGATTTGTGTATATGTGAGTCAATGGCTGTTGTGTTTGTTCTTTTTAAACTGAAGGAGATGCAATGGAATTTCGTTGCGCAGTATTGTGCAATGACAATAAACGTATTCTATTCTATTCTATTCTATGTGATTATCTGAAAAAATATACAAAAGACTTTCATAATATGCCTCCAGACTTACTGGACGGAGTAATGAAGACAAAGGCCGAATCAGCTTATATAACACTATTTTAAATATAGAAATACCAACAACCGACGGTATTAGAAGAGACTGGGAACAAGAACTAGCTATAAAAATTTCAAAAGAGAGCTGGGATAAACACTTACTATATGTGCATAAATGCTGCATTAACGCAAGACATACTCTAATTCAATTCAAAACATTACATAGATTATACTATTCAAAAACCAAAATAAATAAACTTTTCCCTAACATCTCACCTATTTGTGATAAATGGTAGTCTCAAGAAGCTACTATAGTGCTCTCATTTGTTTTTTGTATAAAAACTCCAAAAATACTGGACCGAAATCTTTGAAATCTTCACAAAATTATTTAAAACAAAATTGATACCAAATGCAGAATGGATTGTCTTTGGAATAATGGAAGGTAGCCCTGAATTAAACGTGTTTCAAAAGAATTTATTCAATTACGGACTAATAACGGGAAAAACGCTTATAATCAAATTCTGGAAAAACGCTCCTATACCAACAATAAATATGTGGATTTCAAATATTTTCGAAACACTACACCTGGAAGATATGAGACTCCTCCTTGCAGGCAAAGCAGACCACTTCCAAAAGACGTGGTCTGCATTTATTGATTTACTACAAGTATAAGGTGCAACAGTAATTTAAAAAATAAACGGTGCCAGGATCCGGTATTGGGGGATGAATAATATGAAGTTGGTAAATCCCTTTTTGCATGGTTTTTATATAATAGAGCAATTGTTTCTCTTTCTTTCTTTCTTTTCTAGGGTTTATTTCTTAACTTTCTTCTCTAACTCTTTCTCTAATGGGCTTTTTTTTCAACACTCTCTCGCACTATCACAACTCTTTCTCACTTTCTTTACTTCCTTTATTTCTATCTTTCTTAAAGCTCAAAAAATGAAGGGGTACAACAAATGTAATAAGATATCTGTGGCTTGTACTACTGTAACTTATTGTACTTCTAATAAATAAAAATATTTAAAACACAATTTTTTTTTTAAAAGAAACTCCGAGATGTTTTCCATCTCGCTAGAGATTTCACTTTTACATTCGCTAATCCACTCTTCATTATATTTAGACATTTTTATGTTCACATCTATCTATATATTAAAACTCTGTGGCTGTGCGTTTGTGTGTGTGTGTGTGTGGCTGTGTGTGTGTGTGTGTTTCTGCCTGGCTGTGTTTGTGGGTGCCAGCCTTTGATTCGTTGCTACGCCAACACCACACGCAGAAACGCCGAGATTTTTTCCATTTCGGTAGAGATTTCACTTTTACATCCACATATCCACTCCTGATTAAATTTCGTCGTGTTTATGTACACATTTTTAATAAAATCCTTCTCCCCCCCCCCCTCACCCATAGAATGTGGGTGAACGTTCCATCGTGTGACGTCACAATGCCCAATGCTCACAGATGTCCAATCGGAATGGATCCATTTACATATGCCTTTGCAGCAGCCCCAGCCCCCCCCCCCCACCCCCCACCCCCGCAGCTTGTGTCGAAGCGCGTCATCACGTGTGTGGGAATAGAGAAAGATTGGGGGTGATAGAGAATGGGGAACAGATGGACTGCCCCAACTCCTCCCCCTTCCACTCTCCCTCCCCACTATTTCTCCTCTCTCACCCCACCCCTCCCTCCCCTACCCCATCTCCCTCCTCCCCTCCCTCCCCCATCCCTCCCCCCCTCCCCCCACACCGCTGTCCCCCTCCCCATCCCTCTCTCCTCCCCTCCCCCACCCCTCTCCATCTCCCTCTCCTCCCACCCCATCGCTCTCTCCCCACCCCCTTCCCTCTCCCCCCCTTCCCTCCCCCACCCCCTTTCCTCTCTCCCCCACCCCCTTCCACCTCCCCACTCTTCCCCCTCCATCCACACTCTTCCCCCTCTACCCCCTATCCCATCTCCCTCCTCGCCTCCCTCCCCCCTCCCCCACACCTCTCTCCCCCTCCCCTCTCCTCCCCTCTCCAACCCCTCTCTCCTCCCCCTCTCCATCTCCCGCTCCTCACCCCTCTCCCTCTCCTCCCCCTCCCCCTCCCACCCCCAATCCCCCTATCCACTCTATCCCACCCCCTTCCCACTCTACCCCCACCCCTTCCTCCTACCCCTCTGTCCCTCTTCCACCACTACCCCTACCCCTCCCTCCCCACTCTCCCACTTCTCTCCCCCTTACCCCACCCCTCTCCCTCTCCCACCCCTCTCTCCCCCCACCCCTTCCCCTCTGTCCCTCTTCCACCACTCCCCCATACCCCTCCTCCCTCCCCACTCTTCCACTTATCTCCCCCCTCACCCTCCCACTCTCCCTCCCCACTCTTTCCCCTCTCCCCCCACCTCCACACTCTTCCCCTCCCTCCCCTACCCTATCTCCGTCCTCCCCCACACCTCTCTCCCCCTCCCCATCCCTCTTTCCTCCCCTCCCCCACCCCTCTCTCCTCCCCTTCGCCCTCTCCTCACCCCTATCCCTCTCCTCCCCTCCTCCCCCCCACCCCCATCCCTCTCTCCCCACCCCCTTCTCCCTCCACACCCTTCCCCCTCTCCCCTACCCCCTCCCTCCCCCTCCCCCTCCCCCACACCTATCTCCCCCTCCCCTCCCCCACCCCTCTCCTCCCCCCTCCCCCTACCCCTCTTCCACTACTCCCCTACCCCTCCCTCCCCACTCTTCCACTTCTCTGTCCCCCTCCCCCTCCCTCTCCCTCCACACTCTTCCCCCCTTCTCCCCTCCCCCTCCCCTCCCCCACACCTCTCCCCCTCCCCTCTATCCTCCCCACCCCACCCCTCTCCTCCCCCTCTCCATCTCCCTCTCCTCACCCTCCTCTTCCCACCCCCTTCCCCCTCCCTCCACACTCTCCCCTCCTCCTCTACCCCCACACATCTCTCCCCCTCCCCCTCTCCTCCCCCCTCTCCATCTCCCTCTCCTCCTCCTCCTCCCACCCCCTTCCCTCTCTCCCCCCCGCCCCCTTCCCGTACCCCTCTGTCCCTCCCTCCCCACTCTCCCACTTCTCTCCTCCCTTCCCCTACCCCTCTCCCCCTCCCTCCACACTCTTCCCCCTCTCCCTCCCCTCCATCCTCCCCCCCCCCCTCCCCCACACCTCTCTCCTCCCCCTCTCCCCTCCCCCACCTGTGTGTTTGGGGGGTGGTTAGTGTGAGTGTGATGCCGCAGCCCCCCCCCCCCTCTCTCTCTCAATCACAGCGATCTTTGGCTTGAGCCAGCGTGACAGAGCCTGTCGACGGAGTAGAGAAACGGGAGCAGTGGGTAGACACAGAGAAGCGGTGAAACTGCGAAGGAGTGCGCCGACGGGCCTGGTTCCGTGTTGTGTCTCGAAACTAAACTTAAAAACAACCAATAATAGTGCAAAAGATGCGGAGGAATTTGTGGTAGAGTGTTTGCAGGAGCAAAGACTTGTTGATTGGCTTTAGCTGCTGGAGGTCGTTCGAGTCACATCGCAGATTCTAGAGGCCCATGGCTTCAGGGAGTGGTGGGGCTGAGGGTGGTGGGTGGCAGACTGTAGGTAAGGAAAAGGGGGACTCTAAGAGAGAGGCATCGAGCGAAAGACATGAAATGTCAGGAGACGAAGGAAGTAAAGTTAGGAGAACTAGAATTATTGAAGAATTCGTCGTGTTGTTTAAAGCTAAAGGAACAAATCAAGGAGATGCAGGATTTAGAGCAGTGAATCCATTAAAAATTACCACCGCTTTGGAGAGCCAGATAGGCAGGGATTTTCAGGCTAAGATTCTGTATAATGGGATGTTAAGAGTTTGTTGCAAAGACAGAAAACAGTTTAATGATGCTAGGGGTTTGGGGAAATTGGTGGTCAAGGTGGAGAGTTTGGTCCCTAGAGGAAGACAGCCGGGAATAAAGGGAGTGGTGTATGGGATGTATGATGGCTTGTCTGAGAAGGAGATCTTAGAAAACGTTAAGGGGGCCCAGGTAACTGATGTTGTGAGATTTAAGAGTAGGAATGGAGTCAGGGACCCGCCGGTCCTGCTTACGTTCAAAGATGGAGTACTGCCACAGAGAGTGTTTCTTGGGAGTATGGCGTATCAAGTGAGGGAGTACATTAAACCACCGTTGCGCTGCTATAACTGTCAGAGGTTTGGACATGTTGCTGGGTCTTGTCGGGGTAAAAGAAAGTGCGCAAAGTGCGGTGGAGATCATGTAATACAAAATTGCAAGGCAGAGACTCCTAAGTGCCCTAACTGTGATGGGGATCATGCAGCAGGGTTTCGTGGTTGTGAGCGCTTTGTTCAGGCGAAGCGAGTGCAGGAAGTGAAGGATCAGAACAACGTGTCATATGCAGAGGCAGCTCAAAGGGTGGCTAGAGATTGCGGAGATGTGAGCGCTGGGACTAGAGTGGTGCTAGGAAGCCAGATCACTGTGCCAAACTTGCCGTCGGCTTTTCCATCTGACATGTTGATTTTTAATAAGGAGTCATTTCTGTCTTTTGTTTCTGATGTGCTGGTAGGAGCTAAGAAAGCAGCTAACCGGTCAGATATCATCAGGTTAGTGGTGGGGGCAGCTGAAAGGTTCCTCAGTGTAAAGCAGTTGCCAGAAAAGTTGCATCAATACATGACGGAGAGTCAGTGTATGGAGAGGTCACAGTTGTCGAGAGCTAGCAGTATGGAGTATGTCAGTGAGGTGGATGATGGTGATCCTCATTAACACCATAATGTTTTATATACTTCAATGGAACGC
Organism: Amblyraja radiata; assembly: GCF_010909765.2. Lineage (NCBI taxonomy): Eukaryota > Metazoa > Chordata > Chondrichthyes > Rajiformes > Rajidae > Amblyraja > Amblyraja radiata. The sequence goes on along the minus strand of NC_045962.1, from coordinate 89,953,798 downwards.
CCGGAGTCTGATTGGAAATGGTCAAGAGTTAAAGAGATTTGTTGATGAATTTAAAGAAGCACCAGAATTAATATGTATCCAAGAGACATGGTTAAAGCCCTGTCTAGATTTTGTAATCCCAGGTTATGAATGTGTGCGATTAGATAGGTCTGATAGATCAGGTGGGGGTTGTGCAACTTTTGTTAAGACTGGGTTGCAGTATAGGAAAGTTGACATTAATTCTAATCTTGAGGTTTTGGCTGTGGAGGTTTGGAGCAGCCAGAATTCTATCACTGTGATAAATTATTATAACCCCTGTCAACCCTTGATATTGTCAGATTTTGATGAGATAATGGAGAAGGTAAGGTGTCCTGTTATATGGATTGGAGACTTTAATGCGCATAATCCTTTATGGGGTAGTGATCACAGGGATAAAAATGGTGTTATTGTTGAAGAATTTCTAGACAAGTATGAGTTGGTATTGTTAAATGATGGAAGGCCGTCTAGGTATAATATTGTGAGAAACACCTGCAGCCACATAGATTTATCAATTGCTTCATCAAATTTAGCAAGAATTGGTGAATGGGATGTAATAATAAGATTAAACGAGAACTTACCAGTTTGAAGTTTGATCTGTATTTTATGAGGAGTTACGATGAGGGATTACGTGAAGAAGCCCGCCAGGACGCATGCGTTTCATTCTTCAAAGCAGCGGTGTGAAATCACAGATAACTGTAATGACTAAACATAGTAAGATTAGAGAAGAGATACCAGTTAAGTATATGATCAGGGTGGGAGCGGAGGGCACGTAATCCCTCATCGTAACTCCTCATAAAATACAGATCAAACTTCAAACTGGTAAGTTCTCGTTTAATCTTACTATTTTACTTCGGAGTCACGTGAGTGACTACGTGAAGATTTTAAAGCTCTGTGATTTCATGCCGTGGAACGAGTCCATGCATCACATCTGCCTTGATTTTTGGGGAGAATAAAGTTAACATCATTAGACATCAATACGATATTGAAACCCAATAGTAAAAATATTAACACCAATTATTGCCCCTATTTCTGGGGTAAATTATATACAGAACTTAAAGTTGTTTCTGCAAATGTTCCAGGTTCAATGACTGGTTTGTTGTAAAGTCGTTGGAAAGTTTCCTCCGTTGACCATCCTGCTGTCTTGAGGATTAGTCCATTGGTACTTCCAACTTCATAGCTGCCAATGTAGCTGCAGCCCTGGTGGAGTGAGATTTGAAATGCTAGTGTCCACTCCAGCCTATTTAGGACTTGTTATAGCCATCTAGAGATGGTCTGGACTGTCACTGTGTGAGTATTTGTTAGTAGCTGATTAAAGTGACATTTCTTCCCTCTGATAATCTTAGTATACGTCAGGTATGATAGCAAGTGTGTTATAATACAGAGACGACCATCTGTAGGGTAGGCCCTGAATTCTGTTTTTTAGGCCTGCTGACCCCTGTCTGTTCCTTATGACTATTACATTGATGTGAAAATTAAATTCCAGATGAATTAATCATGTTGTCCAACCTTATTTTCTGTAGTGACTGGACCCTTTGTGCCGTGACCAGGACCATCAGCATGACTGTTTTTATAGTCAGTTTCCGTAGGGACAGAGTTGTAGCTGGAGACTAGTTTCTTAACATGGTCAGTACAATGCTCACATCCCATATTTGGGAGTACCTGGTCTTGAGGATTAATTTTAAAATGCCCCTCATGAGTTTGGTTACCAGGGTGTGTCCCAACAGAATGCGGTTCTGTACCTTCGACAGGTATGTTGACAGAACACTTCTGGTGCAGTAGATGGCACTATGACTGAGCCTCTCATCGTAATGGAGGCTTGCCAGGAATTCCAGAAACAGGCGGGATGTTCATAGATCTGTGGGTGATGATTATAGTTGTGTCAGTACTTCCCGTACCTAGATGATACCAAGTACTGATGTTTGGGTGGACTGTCTGTGACCCGCTGAAATAATTCCGCATACGGTCCTTCAGTCCCAGGTGTAGAAGAGGTGCTTTCAACTCTAAAATAAATAGGTTAATATATAATAGTGACATGGGTAACTCCCCTTGAGCGGGAAGAACCAGTAAGTTAGGTCTATGATGGATGGTGATGTATGGTTCTGACCCATGTTGATATCACCAGGACCCATGGTTGCGTAGGGCAATCAGGTATTATCAAAATTCGAGACGTGGAGTCTATAGTTTCCTAAATACCCGACTGATGAGGCAAAGGGAGGGATGCATAAATGATCCCCCAATCAGCGAAGATGCATCTGAACCACTGCCCCAGGTTCTGGCTCCCAAGAACATAATTTGATAACTGGTAAGAGCATGGATGTGAATAGGTCGTTATCTCGTGTTCCATACCGTGCTGTTCCAGCAATACATATTTTATCCAACATCCATACAGTGTTTTTAGACTAGCGTGACATGATGTCTGCCACTAAATTCAGTTTCCCTGGTAGTTGGAAGCTGGCATCCAAATCTCTATCTGGATACGCTATTAATCCAGATTAATAGAGACAGTAACTCTAAGACTTTTACCTCCATCACAGTGAGGAGGTGTTTGGTGAACTCACTGTGGTGGATGCCAATTTGTGTTTATTGTGTGTTGTTATTATTACATGTATGGCTGCAGGCAAACATTTCGTTCAGATCGAAAGGTCGGAATGACAATAAAGGATTCAATTCAATTCAATTCACAAATAGTGTTGGCCAGATAGTCACATGGTGTCGATATGTTTCTACCCATATGGTTGACATATGCTACCCCGGTGGTGTTGTCAATTTGTAGTCTAACATACTGGTGATATAACCCAAAACAATATGACTTAAAGCCATGGCTTGCACTCACTTCCCCAGGTATATATGCCCAACGTTAGTAGTGATGCCTCCTGTGCATTCCATCTCCTGCACAGCTGGAGATGGAATTAGTAGCGTCCCAATCCAAGGCCCATCAGTATGTGGTTCCATAGACGGGTAACTGTTAATGTTTGGTTAGGAACAAGCCTAATGTATGTTCCACCATTTTGTACCATAGTGGCCTCTGTTGGTTGCTTCATTAGTCTGTCAGAATGACCTCCCATAAATTATTGAGTGACGCGTGTTTGCGCTCCGTAATTTGATTATGTAAAGGTCCGATATCATGTGGCTGGCACACAGCCCCTAATGCCAATTATTCTACTACCAGTCTGGTGGATGGTTTTGTTCCCTGCAAGCATCCATTAAGGCTGTACCCTTTCTTACGGCAAAGTCACTGCCATGTGAACTGAGTTAACGGTGAACCGCAGACGACCTGTAGTGTTAAATACATCTGTGGGCACCAAAGGTTCCCATCTGTAATGAATATAAAGTACGAAGTATTCAAATTAGTCAAAACTAAGATGAAGTGGTAACCACCTCTATATTATGATAAGGATATTGAGGACACGAATTCCTGTGATTCGTGTTGGATGTCCTCCATAACTCCTATTTATATGGGCAGTGTAGTTCAGTATGCGCTTAAGTTAGTTTCTATCCCTGTAAGCATGAACATTCAGTTCGGTACATGCTGAACTATAAGTAGGTTTGTTACTATTTCGGCATCCTCCGTGGTCGTTGAGGTGCCGGTGTCTGTGATGAGGGTTAGCGCATTTCCCAGGAAGTAGTTTTTAAGACGTTCCTTAATGTGCCCCAGAGTTCCCTCTATGTGAAGTTCTTTCCCTGTTAAGATAAGATGCCTCCAAATTTTAATATTGGAGGTTGGGAGGTTCCAGGTTAGCATATAAGGCCAGTGCATCCTGGTGATCTAGTGTCATGTCTTTTGTTTATAGTGCGGCCGATCCTGTCCCGCTGTTAGGACTAGAACTTTCTTACATTTCAATTCCCTGCCCTACCATGTTTAGGTTGATACTGGGAACATTCGGGTTTTGCAGTTCCCTGATGGTAAGTGTCTTCCAATAGGTTTTCTGCACCCTATGTGTACTAGGGGTATGTTCTGCCCCCCTGTTCAAGTGCAGCCCTACAAGAGGTACTGCTGTAGGACTTACTAGCTGCCCCTCTGTGACTAGTTTCCATCTCATGAAGCTGCCACTTACCTGCTCCAACAGCCGCTCCAGCTGGCCCCGATGCTCTCGGGCACCCAACCGGCTCCAATGCTCATGGTCACTGGCCATCGCGGCTGCTCCTGAAGCCATTCCTCCTGAGGCTGCTCCTGCTCCAGTTCCTGCAGCCACTCCAAGGATTTACTCTCGGTGTTCCCCTCTGATGAGTGAGAAGCCCTATGCAGCCCTACAAGAGGTACTGCTGTGGGGCTTACTATCTGCCCACTGTGGCTAGCCTTCATCTCCTGCCACTTTGGGGTATTTCCTCCAGCAGCCGTTCCAACTGGTTCTTATGCTCTCGGGCATAGGCCACTCCCGGCTGCTGTTGCCCCATCCTGCAGCCGCTCCAACCGGCTCCCGTGCTCTCGGGCACTGGCCGCTCGCGGCTGCTTTGTACCTCCTGCAGCCGCTACAACCGACCCCCATGCACACGGGCACTGGTCGCTCGCGGCTGCTTTGATCCCCGCTCCCAGCCGCTCCAACCGGCTCCCGTGCGCTCGGGCACTGGCCGCTCGCGGCTGCTCCTAAAGCCGCTCCAACCGGCCCCCAGTGCGCACGGGCACTGGCCGCTCGCGGCTATTCAGAGTCGGACTCCTCGGAGTCAACGACTCTGTTTATGTTTACCTCTCCCGACCGGCCGGGGCCGGCGCGGGTGCGAAGTCGGGAGCGACGTCGGGCACAGCTGTTCCCATTACGGGAGATCAGCGTGCCGTTTGCTGCTGCTGCTGCTGCCGGCTGCCCGCAACTCCGCGGTTCTCCCCCGCCAGCTTTCCCGCAGCCGTCATGGATCCGGTCCATGTCTCCACCTAAAAGGTAAGTGGAAGGAACGCAGAGTCTCTTACCTGCTGTTCCCGACTTTCAAATTCTGGAACGCAGAGTCTCCTTACCTGCTGTTTCCCGGCTTTCATATTTTGCCGCTTAGGGGAACGTCGTTCCCCCTGCTGTGACTCGTTGCAATGCGTGTAGCGATATGACACGCATGCGTCCTGGCGGGGTTCTTCACGTAGTCACTCACGTGACTCCGAAGTAAAATGGATAGATATACACTGGGTAGTGATCATTATCCAATTTTATGTAGGTTTGGTAGGGATTTGAGGAGAGAAGTGGTAAAGAAAGTCCCTAGATATAACTTTTCTCAGGCCCAATGGGATAAATTCCAAGAGAAGGCTCAAAGTTTAGTTGGAGAGGTTAATAGTGAGGGTTCTGTAGATAGTTGGAATACTTCCATTAGTCTCATGATTCTTGAGGCAGCTTGTTGTACTATTCCTGTGAAGCAGGAACCTAGGTCCCGTATGTCTGTTCCTTGGTGGAATAAAGAATGTGATGAAGCTGTAAGGAATAGGAATATAGCCTATCGAAAATTAAGAAAGTATCCAATTTTGGTCAATGCAATGGAGTACAAGCGGCTAAGGGCAGTAGCAAGACGAGTTGTAAAGGATGCAAAGAGGAATAGTTGGAGGAAGTTTTGTGGTACGCTAGGCCCGGAAACTCCAGTAAGGCATTTGTGGTCAGCTGTGCGTAGAATGTCAGGAGTATACAAAAGAAGTTTGTTACCAGTGTTGCAGAAGGGTGAGGTGGTAGCAGTCTCCAATAAGGAAAAAGCAGACATGTGTGTTGACAGTTTTCAAGCAGTGCATAGATCAGAGAGCATGGGAGTGGAGAGGTGTAGAAAGAGAACCGAGCTGATGGCAGTTAATCAGTGGAAGCTGGAGAGGAGTTTAGTAAATGATAATACCTTTAATCTGTTTTTTACCATAAAAGAGTTGAAGGATGCAATTATGTCTGGGGCAAATACCACCCAGAGATATAGGTTGTCGTATGAGTTATTTAAACATCTGGATGATACTGTACTTGAAGAAATCTTAGCTTTGTTTAATACTGTGTGGGCAGAGGGTTATTTACCAAAGGAATGGAAACATGCAGTCGTGGTCCCTATTTTAAAACCGGGCAAAGAGGCATCTGACCCTAGTTCATATCGCCCTATAGCGCTCACAGCAGTGCTCTGTAAAATTATGGAGAGGATGGTAACCAACAGACTAGTTTATTTTTTAGAAACCAGAGGACTATTTGTTGATGTACAAAATGGCTTTAGGAATGGAAGGTCTACAATGGAGTCTGTATCAGTTTTGGATCAGGATATTAAAAGGGCATTTAGAAGCAAGGAAACAGTAGTGAGTGTATTGCTTGATATTGAGAAGGCATATGATTCTTTGTGGAAGGAGGGATTAATGATTAAAATTTTTGACTTGGGAGTCAGGGGACGAATGTTCAACTGGATTAAGGATTTTTTATTGAATAGAACAATACAAGTAATGGTTGGTAGTGTCAGCTCAGAGACTGTAGAAATAGAGAATGGAACCCCGCAGGGAAGTGTTATCAGTCCAGTTTTATTTAATATCATGATAAACGACATATTTTGTAAATTAGAGAGAGGATTTGGTCTGTCTTTGTTTGCAGATGACGGGGCCATCTGGAAAAGAGGTCGTAATGTAGAGTTTGTTTTAAAACAGATTCAAAGAGTGTTAGTGTCTGTAGAGGAATGGGGGAACACATGGGGCTTTAAAATCTCTGCCTCTAAGACTAATTTTACTTCGGAGTCACGTGAGTGACTACGTGAAGAACCCGCTCAGTGCGCAGGCGCGGCATTACGCCAGCAGTGCAACAGCGGCTGCAACGGGAGTTAGGCGCTCCCGCTACATAATGAACCGGACCGTCAGGTGAGTACCCTGAGGTCGGGTTTTTTTTTTACAGGTGAGCCTTTTTCTGCTTGTGTTTTTTACAGGCAGAAAAAAAGGCTCTGGAACAAAACTGTCCCCCGTTCAAGGAGGAACGTTTTCCCGTCGGGGAGGGGGGCAGCAACAGGCGGTAGGAGCGTTACCTGGTGTTCCTCTATTCCCCAACACCGTGCCGAGCCCAGCCCGCTAGTACCTGAGCAGCGGGCTGGATGCATAGCCACCCGAAGAGGCATCCGGCAGGTGTTCCCGATTTCGGACGGGACGTCTCTCCACCCGCACGGGGGGAGAGAGAGCCGCCTGAGCCGCGGGAGCGGCTCTCGGTGCAGGTGCCTGCGAGATGCGCTGCTTGAGGGGCTCTCTCGCTTCTACAAGGCACAAAAGCTCTAGAAGAAGGCGGTAGGAACAATTACCGGGCGCTCCGCTATCCCCATCACCGCGCCGAGCCCAGTCCCGCTAGTGCCTGAACTGCGGGCTGGATGTCTAGCCATCCGAACAGGCATCCGGCCGGTGGCGTCCGATTCGTCGGACGGGGACATGTCTCCACCTAAATGGAGGAGAGACAGCCGCCTGAGCTGCATCCAACAGCTATTGGAGCAGCTCCAGCGAGATGCGCAGAAAGAGCGCTCTCGCGGAGGGAGGTCAGGCACCCCCTCCACAGTGTTTCATGCACTGCCCTCTGCTCCCTCATTACTGGAGGCTAGCATTGGTGACCAGGGCTGGGCTGGTCTGGAACAGGGGCAGGCGGACGAATTCGGGAGTATGCCAGGGGTGCAGGAACAGGAAGAGCTGTTGGGTGTGGTGGACCGCTTTGTAGCAACCTCACGGGCTGGAGAACCGCTGGAACCAAGAATGGCGGGCAGCATCAACCATCTATCCAATAAACCATTACTGGAAAAGGTGCTCGCTGAGGTGCTGAAACAACACACAGCACCAGAAAATTGTGAGGCCCTCAAAGTAAAAAGTGTCAACAGCCAAATCTGGGGGCATGTGGGGTCACACATCCGAGCCCAAGAACTCAAGCTACAGCGGATCCTAAGGCTCCTGACGTCGGCCATCACAGCCTTTGCTCGTTCCGTGGAGACCACGGAGATGGATACCTGCCAGCAGGATGTGCTGGCATTAATGTGTACCACACAATTTGAGATCAACAATCTCTGGAGGGAAACATAAGACCTGCCCTCAATCCCAAATTTGCTGGCTTGTGTAAAGCCCCAGCTGCGGAGACGGACGCGCTGCTATTTGGGAAAGATCTCAATAAAAAACTGAAGGAGATGGAGGAAGCATCAAAAACCTTCGGCCTAATGAGGGCAGGCCCCGGGACGAGCAAACCAAGACCTCCGATACCCAAGCGGCAGCACCCCACGGCATCCACCAGTCGACGTCCGCAATATGGGACTGGTGAACGCTTGGGGTCCGCACATTATCCCCAAAGATCTTTTTAGATCAGGGCCCGCAGCGGACCCTCTGGAAAATGCGCCTCCCCCCAACATCGCCAGCACGTCAGAACAAAACCTTCAGGAAAATGAAGAAACAGAATCGCCAATAACCATGGAGGTAGGTGCGTCTGGTCCCTACCAGCATATAGAGAATAAGGGTGCTTTATTAACAGGGGGGAGATTACACTTGTTTAAAGAAGCATGGGGTATGGTCACGAGTGACAAGTATATACTCAACAGCATTAGTGGATATAAAATACAATTCATGTCAGAAAAAACGCCACCAGTTCAACATTGGCCCCAAAGGGTATTTCTCCCTCCGTCAAAGAGAAACGTGAGGGACAATCTGAACTGGTGAGACTTATCACAAAGGGGGTCATCGAAAAGACCAAACATGAACCTTTGGAATTTGTATCGAATATATTCACTAAAACCAAAAAAGATGGTGGCTGTCGCATCATCATTGACTTAACATCACTAAACAAATTTGTTAAGTATATACATTTCAAAATGGAGACATATGTTACTGCCAAACAACTGAATTCCAACGGACACTTCATGGCAAGCATTTATCTTAAAGATGCTTACTATCTAGTACCCATATACAAGGATCATCGCAGATACCTAAAATTTATCTGGATGGTACAAAGCATTGCCCTATGGGCTAACTTCAGCCCCAAGATTATTCACCAAAATATTGAACCCAGCCATGGCAATACTAAGAAAACAAAAACATATTGTCATGGCATATCTGGATGATATTCTGATAGTAGGGAAAACGATGGAATTGGCTGTGGCAGCAGTATCAGCTACAAAACAGCTCCTCGAAACTCTGGGGTTCGTCCTACATCCAGATAAATCTAAGTTGAAGCCATCCACTATCATGGACTGCCTGGGCTTCACAATGAACTCAGTCCATATGACTGTTACCTTGCCAAAGGCAAAAATGGTTGAATTAGCACAATCATGCAACAATTTAATGGTCAACGAGCGACCAACTATTCGACAAATAGCAAGAGTAATTGGGGAAATGGTAGCAGCATTTCCGGCTACACAATTCGGACCTTTGCACTATCAAAAAATTTACAGAGAGCAAAGGTACAGGCAATAAAACGACATACAGGTCACTATGATCGTGTCATGAACTTACCCACTGAAGCAATATCAGAGCTACAGTGGTGGGCAGAAAACGTTTGGCATAGTTTCAGCCCTATCTTTATCACTAACCCTACTTTAGTTATTCAAACAGATGCCAGTGCTCAAGGCTGGGGAGCGACTAACTCCATATCCAGCACAGGTGGTAGATGGACTAACCTAGAGTCATCATTACTACTTACACTGGGCATTAACTATCTAGAGATGTTGGGCGCCTTTTATAGTTTAAAAGCATATGTATCTAATATGCAGCACTTGCATGTTCGGTTACAAATTGATAAATACTACGGTGATGGCTTATATTAACCATATGGGTGGCATAAAATCATTATCATGCGACAAATTGGTCAACATGATTTGGCAATGGTGTGTCGAAAGACATATTTGGCTATCAGCTACTTACCTACCAGGTAAGCTAAACACCCATGCCATGAGAAAATTAAACGCCTGGGTTGCAAGTTTGAACAGACCTTACCTGGAACTGGGATTGTCCAAACAAACCATCACCACCATGTCGGCATCCCTTCGAACATCCACCAAGAGGCAGTACTTAACCAGCATCAAAAAAGGGAGAAGTACTGCCAGGAAACAGGGACAACATACGCAACAGCCACAGCCACCAACATACTGGAGTTCCTGGCCTATCTACACCACGATGTAGGGATCAGCTACAGTGCCATCAACACAGCGCAGAGTGCTCTTTCTGCTTATCTCAAACCAGCGCCAGGACAACAGGCGATGGGATCCCATCCACTGGTGGTAAAACTGATGAAGGGCATTTACAATATCAAGCCCTAAGCCCAGGTATACCCATATTTGGGATATCAGTGTGGTCCTGACATATCTCAGGGAATGGCCACCAGCCAGATCCCTCGGCCTCGAGCAAGCTACACTAAAGACGCTCATGTTGATGGCACTTGTATCCGCTCAGAGGGTCCAGTCACTACACCTATTGCGACTGGACAACATGATCACAGCTCCAGACCAGATCTGTCGTTATCCAGCGACTGATCAAACAGAGCAGACCAGGAACACCTAATCCAGTCGTGGCTTACCCACCAGAACCACGGTTATGTGCCATGACCCACCTACTATCCTACATAGACACAACCAAAATATTCGAGGGAGATGAAAAGCCTTGTGGGTCAGTCACAAAAACCTTATGGTCGGGTGACGAGCCAAACCATTGCGAGATGGCTCAAGCAGGTGCTAGAAACTGCTGGGATAAACACTAACATGTACAAATTTTATTCCACCAGGGCAGCATCCATGTCGACGGCTAAAGAATGGACATGCCTATAGACCACATCCTGGCTACAGCAGGATGGTGGGGGGGGGGGGGGAAAGACCGTTCAGAAATTTTATAATAAGCCATTGGCAAAACCTGGTTTATTTGCAGTAAAGATTTACAAACTGCAAATATTTAATTTAAGCCCAGGGGAGCAAATTAATTCTTTGTTGTTATTGTTTAAAAAATACCATTGTGTTTTTCTACAAATAGACTCATTGGTTGATTACGATAACACTTCCTCCCTCAAGAAGTTCGGCAGTGAGTGAAATGAAACTGTTACACGGTTTGAAATCACAGAGCTTTGAAATCTTCACGTAGTCACTCACGTGACTCCGAAGTAAAATAGTAAGATTAAATGAGAACTTACCAGTTTGAAGTTTGATCTGTATTTTATGAGGAGTTACGATGAGGGATTACGTGCCCTCCGCTCCCACCCTCATTATATGGATCAAACTAATAAATTGATGTCTCCTTATCTTTACTATGTTTACTTCAAATAACTGTGTCTATCTGTGATTCCACACCGCTGCTTGGAAGTATGCCGCGCCTGCGCACTGAGCGGGTTCTTCACGTAATCCCTCATCGTAACTCCTCATAAAATACAGATCAAACTTCAAACTGGTAAGTTCTCGTTTAATCTTACTAATATATGGTATTTGGTTTTAAAAGAAAGTTACCTAAGTTAGGGCTGTATATGTATGGGTCTCTATTGGAGAAGGTAAAGGTTTTTAAGTTTTTGGGTGTTTGGTTTGAAGAGCGTATGACTTGGGCTGTGCATGTAGGTAAAATTGTGTTGAAGTGTGAAAAAGTTCTGAATGTTATGAGAAGTCTGGTTGGGTGTGAGTGGGGGGCCAACAGGGAGACAATGCTGCTAATTTATCAGGCCATGATCAGATCTTCTCTTGACTATGGGTGTTTTGTGTATGGGTCTGCGTCTAAAACTGTTCTGGCTAGGCTAGATGTGTTGCAGGCAAAGGCTTTGAGGCTTTGCTGTGGAGCCTTCAGGACTTCCCCAGTCCCTGCCCTGATTGTTGAAATGGGAGAAATGCCCTTATGGTTAAGGCGCATTAAGCTAGGGTTACATTACTGGGCTAAACTTTGTGGGTGTAATGATACCTTCCCAGCAAGGTGTTTGTTGCAAGAGGTTGATGATGGTAACAAATATAACACATTTTTTGTCATTATAAATCAGTGGGCTAGGAAGCTGGGTTTGGAACAAGGGGGTATTATAGAGCATACAATAAGGCTACCTGTGCCCTATTGGGTTCTTCCTGAACTGTTTATTGAGCTTGCTTTTCTTCAGGAAAAAGATAAACGCGAGGTGACTCCAAGAATAGTGGAATATCTTAATTCAATCAGTGAGAGCACTTTGATTGTTTTTACAGATGGATCTAAAGATCCAGTTAGTGGGAGAGCTGGGTTTGGAGTGTATGTGGAGCAGCTTGGGTTGAAGATTGGCCGGCGCATTTCTGATGGAAGCTCTGTTCTCACGACTGAATTGATGGCAATTCAATGGGCTCTATGGTGGATTGAGGAAGCCAATTTTAGAGAAGTCATTATCTGTTCTGATTCTGCAGCTGCAGAAGTCTTGAAACTTTAAGAGTAGGGAAATCTAAAGCTCGTCCTGACATTCTAAATGAAATCTTGAGTGTGTTTTCTAGAATTGGGTTTGCGTGTAACATCACTTTTTGCTGGGTTCCCGGGCATGCTGGGGTGAGGGGGAATGAGCAGGTGGACCTCATAGCAAAGGAGAGTTTAAAAAGAGAAATAGATATCCATGTATCATTGGGGAGAGTGGAACTGAGAGAAATAATTAAAGAGGGCTTAACAAAAGAATGGCAGAGAGGATGGGAAATGGAAGTCAGGGGTAGACACTACTTTTCTATACAATCTGAAGTTAGGAAAATATGTTTCTGTACATCTCTGTCCCGTAGGGACTCAGTTAAACTGTGTAGATTGAGGTTGGGACACTGTGGGTTAAATTACTATTTGTGCATTGTAGGGAAACATGTTTCTGGCTTGTGTGAATGTGGGAGTAATGAGACAGTTAAGCATGTTTTCCTAGAATGTAAAAAGTATAGGGTAGAAAGAAAAGTATTGTTTGTTAGACTGACAGGACTTGGAGTTGAGGCTTTTTCTGTTTCATCTTTGTTTGGACACAGTGAGAAACATCAACTGATATCCAGGGCTGTTCTTCAATTCCTGCAAGTTACAGGACTGTATGTAATAATTTAGTTCAAACTTTGACCTGTGGAGGGCAGTAATACGCTTAGCAGCGTCTACACTGCCGGAATCCTACAAGAAGAAGAATTGAAGAGCCTGTCGACCCGCAGGCCCACTCGGCATCATGTCCGCACGCCCACTACACCCTCCCCTCCCCTCCCCTCCATGTACTCGAGGTCTGAAGCGCTGAGGATGTGAGGCCTCACACTCTGGTGGGGCCGCTTTCACAGACTTAACCAAAGATCTTACAGCTATATATCTGCTATAAGATCTTTGGACTTAACCGTGAGCAGCCCCCGCGTTTAACCAGGGCTCTGGGAACTCGGCATCTGATGGGGACGAGGCTTCCAGAGGGAAGGCAGGGACAACATGGAATAGAAGCAGAGTGGCTCCATTAATGGATTCATTCCACAGTGAGTTCAGAAGAGAGCCGGAAGTGGCGGCGATGTTGAACAGCTGCGGCTCGCCTGCAGTCCGTTTGTTTTTACTTTTTTGCGTTGTTTTTTTTCGTTTTGTGTAGCTAAGTTTTTGGTTTTTAGGTTGTGTTTATGCGGGGGGGGGGGGGGGAGGTGGGGGGTTGAAACGGGGCTTGCTGTCTCTCCCTTCGGGGGAATGCGAGTTTTTTGTCGTATCCCCCTTCTCTGCCTCCGTCTGCGCTGAGGCCTAATGGCGGAGCTGGCGACCTCGAGGCTCCGGAGGCAGAGCCAGTCAGGACTTGCCCTGGGCTCGCTCCTGTGAGGGTGGTCCGGCTCGGGGGTAACGGCGCTCCCGTGAGGGCGGCCCGGCTCTGGGCTGGAACGGCGCTCCGGTGGCTGAGACGGCGTTCTGGCGGCGGTGACCTGAGTCCGGGGTTCGGCCGTGGGCCAGTGGACAACGTCGTCAGCGGCTGCGTCCACTGGACTGGAGGGCGGCAGCTTCGACCACCCCGGGCCGCGGTGTTTGAGCCGGCCCGTTCGCGGAGCTCGGTGAGCCGCGGGACTGTTTGTACCATCGCCCGGTGGGGAATCGCCTCAGCGCAGAGGGAGAAGAGGAGGGAAGAGACTGCAGCCCTAAGATTTTTACCTCCATCACAGTGAGGAGGTGCTTGGTGGACTCACTGTGGTGGATGTTAATTTGTGTTTACTGTTGTTTATTATTGTATGTATGACTGCAGGCATGAAATTCCGTTCAGACTGAAAGGTCTGAATGACAATAAAGGAAATTCAATTCAGTTCGGTAACAATCCTCCCCCTTCTCCCCCCCCCCCCCCCCCCTCTCCACCCTCCACCCCTTCGCTCCTCCCATCCATACCCCACTCTCACCCCCTCCCCCCTCAGCTGGTCAAAATGCTCTCTATGGTGCCCCTGTAGAAAGTGGTGAGGATGGGATGGGGGAGATGAGCTCTTCTTATCCGGCACAGAAAGTGCAAATGCTGCTGCGCTCTCTGAACTAATGATGCGATGTTTTGTGACCAGGTCAGACTGTTAGTGATCTGCACCCCCAGGAACTTAGTGCTACTGACCAACTCCACATCGATGTCATTAATGTGTAGTGGTGTGTGTCTGTGCCGGTTTCTCCTGAAGTCAATGATGACCTCCTTTGTTTTGTCAACATTCAGGATCAGATTGTTTGTGTTGCACCAGTCCACCAGTTGTTTCACCTCCTCCCTGTAAATCAGCTCATTGTCATCCCGGATAAGGCCCACCACTGTTGTGTCATCTGTGTACTTCATGATGTGATTTGTACTAAACCTGGCACAACAGTCGTGGGTCATCAGGGTAAACACAGTGGATTCAGGACACAGCCCTGAGGGGAACCGGTGCTCAGAGAGATGATGTTAGAGGTGTTGTTTCCAACCCACACTGACTGGGGTCTGTCAGTGAGGATGTCCCGTAGCCAGTTACACAAGGGGGTGCTGAGGCCCAAAGGACCCAGTTTGCTTATCAGGTGCTGAGGGATGATTGTATTGAACGCTGAACTAAAGTCCACAAACAGCATTCGCACATATGTGTTCTTCTCCTCTAGATGTTCCAGGCTCAGGTGGAGTACGGAGGATATGGCGTCCTCTGTGGAGCGGTTTGGCCTGTAAGCAAACTGGGACGGGTCAAGTGTGGAGGGGAGTCTGGATGTAATATGGTCCCTGACCAGCCTCTCGAAGCACTTCATTATTATGGGAGTGAGTGCTACAGGGCGGTAATCGGTGAGACATGTTATTGCAGATTTTTTTGTCACTGGTATGATGGTGGAAGTCTTGAAACATGATGGGATGACAGCCTGGTTCAGCGAGGTGTTGAAGATGTCAGTAAGGACATGTGCCAGCTGATCAGCATATTCCCTGAGCACCCGACCTGGTATGTTATCAGGGCCTGCTGCCTTCCATGTGTTCACTCCTTTTAGGGTACATCCACTGTATCAAGACTGAGTGCCTGTTCATCACAGTGAGGAATACCTTTCCTCGCAGGTGTGTTGTTCAATGCCTCGAACCGTCCAAAATATTTAATGAGTTCATTGAGGAAGTTTATGTTGTCTTCACAGGGTGGTGGAGCAGTCTTATAGTCCGTGATGGTTTGGATTCCCTGCCACATGCGCCTGGTGTCCATGGGGTCATGAAAGAAGCTCTGGATTCCACGTACTTCAGGGGTCATCCAGGGTTTCTGGTCGGCCCATATAGTGATGGTCTTGACACTGACATCCTCTATGCACTTTATCATGTAAGCAGACACAAACGCAGCATACTCCTGCAGGTTGGTGTATTGACTGTCAGTTGCAGCCTTCTTGAACATGTCCCAGTCCGTGCACTCAAAGCTATCCTGTAATGCTGTCATAGCTCCCTCTGGCCACACCCTAACCTGCTTCACAGTAGGGTTTTCTCTGGTAAACAGGGGCCTGAATGCAGGAATTAGCATCAGAGATATGGCCTGAGGAGCGAAGGTGGGGGCTGGGGACTGCCTTGAATGCCTTCTTGATGTTTGTATAGGCTAGGTTCAGTGTGTTCACTCCCCTGGTTGCAAAGTCCACATGCTGGTAGTAATGTGGGAGAACTGTCTTCATGTTGGCCTGGTTAAAATCCCCAGCAACAATAAAGCACCATCAGTGTGTAGTTTGCAAGTCACTGATGGAGCAATAGAGCATCCAGGGCCTCCTTAGTGTTTGTACTGGGGGGGGTGGGGGGAGGGGGGGGGGGATGTACACAGCTGTGATGGTTGATAGTAAATTCCCTGGGCAGATAGAAGGGTCTGCACTTTATTGTCAAAAACTCAATGTCTGGGGACCAATGATTTGAGACCACTGTGGCATTATTACACCAGCTGTTATTAGTGTAAATGCACACACCACCACCCCGGGATTTCTCACTGAGAGCGCAGCTCCTGTCCGACCGGAATGTTGTTAGCCCCTCCACACTAGTAGCAGCGTCAGGAACAGAAGAGTTTAACCACATCTCTGTTAAGATCAGGGCGCAGCCATCTCTCACCTCCCGTTTGGCTACCAAATCCAGCCTCAGGTAGTCCAACTTACTCTCCAAGGAGCAGACGTTAGTGAGCAGAATAGATGGAAGCGGAGTTCTGCAGGGGTTAGCCTTTAGTTTTGCCGTTAGCCCCCCACGAGTGCCGCGTTTCTGCTTCCTGTCGCACCGTCTCCTCCTCCTCCGAGTGCGGCCAGTGCTGGTAGGAGACTCCGCAGCTTCGTAGGCCGCTGGCTCCAGCCAACGCAGCAGTCCGAGACTCCATAGAATATTCAGAGTGACCCGATCCATCAACTCCGAACTGCTGGACGCACGCAGTTTCAACACGGATTGACAGTCGCACCGAACAGCGACCGTCAAACTCTCCGGATTTTTACATTTACTTTACATTTCTGCTACTGTTGGGAGCAGCCGCAGCCGAGTAGGTCACCGCCATCTTTCCCGAAAACCAGATGCAAAAACCCCGAGATTTTTACCATTTCGCTGGCGATTTTACTTTTAGAAACATAGAACATAGAAACATAGAAAATAGGTGCAGGAGGAGGCCATTCGGCCCTTCGACCCAGCACCGCCATTCACTGTGATCATGGCTGATCATCCCCTATCAATAACCCGTGCCTGCCTTCTCCCCATAACCCTTGACTCCACTAGCCCCTAGTGCTCTATCTAACTCTCTCTTAAATTCATCCAGTGATTTGGCCTCCACTGCCCTCTGTTGTAGGGAATTCCATAAATTCACAACTCTCTGGGTGAAAAAGGGTTTTTCTCACCTCAGTCTTAAATGACCTCCCCTTTATTCTGAGACTGTGGCCCCTGGTTCTGGACTCGCCCAACATTGGGAACATTTTTCCTGCATCTAGCTTGACCAGTCCTTTTATAATTTTATATGTTTCTATAAGATGACCCCTCATCCTTCTAAACTCCAGTGAATACAAGCCTAGTCATTTCAATCTTTCCTCATATGACAGTCCCGCCATCCCAGGGATCAATCTCGTGAACCTACGCTGCACTGCCTCAATCACAAGGATGTCCTTCCTCAAATTAGGTGACCAAAACTGTACACAATACTCTAGATGTGGTCTCACCAGAGCCCTATACAACTGCAGAAGAACCTCTTTACTCCTATACTGAAATCCTCTTGTTATGAAGGCCAACATTCCATTAGCTTTCTGCGGAGAGATATAAA
Organism: Amblyraja radiata; assembly: GCF_010909765.2. Taxonomy (NCBI): domain Eukaryota; kingdom Metazoa; phylum Chordata; class Chondrichthyes; order Rajiformes; family Rajidae; genus Amblyraja; species Amblyraja radiata. The sequence continues at coordinate 89,936,251 of NC_045962.1, read as the reverse complement.
TAAGTCACCTTCTCTTCTGTGGCCATTGCAGGTCAAATAGAAACACATGCACTGGTCCATTCTGCCCTGTTCAATTATCCTGCTTGTAGCACTAAGCTGGCAAAGTAAGAATGAGGAACAGGGAACTGCAGATGCTGGAATCTTGAGCTAAACACAAAGCGCTGGAGTAACTCAATTGGTCAGACCGCATCTATGGAAGGAATTGAAAGCAATGGGTTGTGACCCTTTGAAAGACTGTAGAAAGTAGAACAAAGTATTTTATATTTCAGGAACACAGGTAACATTGGTGAAAGGAAGGATGCAAACTCAGCAGAAATTCGACACAGAGTATCAAGGGAGTAGGTGGTAAATTGTGGTGGGGAATGTGGGGGAACAAGCAAGGGTGAGAGGTGACACTGACAAACAGAGTATCCAGGGACTTTTCACACCAGGGTAACAGGTAACCGTTGTTGAAAGGGCTCAGATGCAAATTGAGTGAGATGGACAAGATACTTTGTGGAGTGTAGAGTGGGCGGGTGGGGGGTGGGGGGGGGGGGCTGGGTTGGTGGTGGTGAGGGGGGGACAAACAGATAATGACAACGTTTTCAGGGCAGTTTGAGCAGTAGTACACCAAGTTCAAATCAACCATCATTACATTTCTAACAGAAGCTGCTGCATATTAATTCACCACCATTCGTGCAATCCTATACGTAACAGGAAATAAACGGACTGAAAATAAAGTACTTTTCATATAACATTTCACAGGTAACATTTTGTGGAAGGCCACAGATGCAAATTAAGCCACAGATGAAAACAAGAAACAATGGGAGTTAGTGTAGTGGGGACAGAGGGAGGCAAAGAGAGTTGTCAAGGTAGTTTGAATTTCTGGACATTGCGGTTCTAATGGAAACATTCCACTGGTCAAAGCTCCCCTGTGCTGTTATCATGTTTATAATGGCATCTCAATGAGAACATGGCCTGAAAGCAAAGAATGAAAGAATGGGTCGACTGGGCTTGCATTCACTGGAATTTAGAAGGATGAGAGGATATTTTATAGAAGCATATAAAATTCTTAAAGGTTTGGACAGGCAAGATGCAGGAAACATGTTCCCGATGTTGGGGGAGTCCAGAACCAGGGGTCACAGTTTAATAATAAGGGGTAGACCATTGAGGACTGAGATGTGGAAAAACATTTTCACCCAGAGATGTGTGAATCTGTGGAATTCTTTGCCACCGAAGGCAGTGGGGCCAATTCACTGGATGTTTTCAAGAGAGAGTTAGATTTAGCTATTCGGGTTAAAGGAATAAAGGGATAGTCAAGTCATGTACTGATTGGGGATGATCAGCCATGATCACATTGAATGGCGGTGCTGGCCCGAAGGGCCGAATGGCCTACTCCTGCACCTATTGTCTATTGTCTACAGACGGCCGGATGTACAGGCCCCCTCGCCGGGATGGTCGAACACACTCTGCGGCTTGCAGGTCCCGAATCAGCGCTTTCTTACAGGAGACCGCGGCTTCAGGATGTTGTAGGCCGCAGGCTGGCGGTCGGAGCTCTTCCCCGGCGAGGAATCCCGCTTCGGTGGTAAATCCATGCCGTGCCCGCGGCTAGAAGCTCAGCAGACCACGGCTTCGGGATGTAACAGTCCGCGGGCCAGTGATCGGAGCACTCCCTTCTGGCGACCCCCTCAGTGTTGTATGTATGTGCCCGGTGGATGTTCTTCAACATCCTCTATCCATTAAAGATCCAGTAGGCAGAGCTCTCTGGCCAATGATGTTTCTCAGCATTGTGTTTGTTTTAGGAAGCTCACTGACTGAGAACAATGAACTCTCCATGTCTGAGGCAGAGAAAACGCTGGTGAAAAGTCACAGGAACATTCAGCAATGGATGGAAACAAGGCTGAGGTGAGAGAGGGAGCTCGGACTGGGAGAGTCATAGAATCATACAGTGTGCAAACAGGCCCTTTGTCCCAACTTGCCCATGCCGACCAACATGCCCAGTCTGGAGAGTTCCCCCTCCCCTCACCTCACTCACCATCAACAACACCACAGTCACATCTGTGGGGTCTTTTACGTTCCTGGGAACCATCATCTCCAAGGACTTTAAGTGGGGGGCTACCACCGACTTCACAGTCAAAAAGGCACAACAGAGGATGTACTTCCTGCGGCAGCTGAGGAAGCACAATCTGCCACAGGCAATGATGGTCCAATTCTACACGGCCATCGTAGAGTCTGTCCTCACCTTCTCCATCATGGTCTGGTTTGGCCCAGCCACAAAGCACGACACCTGGAGGCTGCAGCGAATCGTCCGATCAGCAGAGAAGGTTATTGGCTGCAACCTTCCCTCCATTGATGAACTGTACACTGCAAGGGCCTGGAAGCGAGCGGGTAAGATCATCTCTGACCCCTCTCACCCTGGCCACAAACTCTTTAAATCACTTCCCTCTGGAAGGCGACTCCGGATTGTCAAAGCTGCCACAGCCAGACATAAAAACAGCTTTTATCCATGAGCAGTTGCTCTACTCAACAGCCAAAAATCTGTAGCCTTCCTTTGATCTGGTATTTTGTTGGTTCACATGCTTGATCAATGGTGTTTTATCATTAATGTTTTATTATTATTAATGTTTAGTCTTTTCTGAGTTATTCGTAACTGTCTCTGTATGTCATGTAGTTACTTGTGGGCGGAGCACCAAGGCAAATTCCTTGTATGTGAATATTTGGCCAATAAACTTACTTACTTAACAAATGTGAGTATCTGTATATATACACACTGAACTTTTTTCTCTCTCGTTTATCATATTATTTACAGTGTTCTATGTTTACAGATTCTGTTGTGCTACAGCAAGTAAGAATCAAGTAAGAATACTATCTGGGACACATGACAATAAAACTCTATTGACTCTTGACTCCACAAGTAACAGACTGAAGATACATAGTGAACAGTACAAGTAAACAAGAAAAATACAGGGTGGAGTGAGGGAAGAAGTGCTGGTGGATCAAGAGAAGAGTCATTGAAACGGACATAATGTTTATTTTATTTCCTTCCATGGTCTCACCCGCTCACAATCTCTAATCCTCTCCATGACTTTAACTCTGTTACCTGAGCTCCTCTCATTTGGACCTGATAATCCACAAATTTAGTGGCTTCACAACTGGCCCTTGTGCCTTCAGCTGCAAATGTCTTGTGTGTCGTTTACCCATTATACTTCCGGAGCACAGGGACCAATGTCCAATGCAGCTACAGGGAAAGAATCATTCTGTAGGTTTGCTTTCTAATCTTGCATCGGTTGACTGGGAGGGATTGTAAGCTGGTAGATGCATGTCTGACATGTGGGAGCCATTTAAAAGTGAGATCGATGTTTTCAGGGCAAACATGTTCCTATGAGAGTAAAGGGTAAGGCTGCCAGGGTTTGACGAGGGATATTGAGGCTCTGGGCAGGAAAAAGGAGACATATGTCAGGAATAAATAGCTGGGATCAAACAAATCCCCTGGAGTGTGTGGGTGCAGGAGAACACAAAAGAAAAATCAGGAAGGCTGAAAGGGAACATGAGGTATCCTGAGTCAATATGTTTATTTAAGTATTTTAAGAAAAAAGGGATAAATCTGGAGAGAATGTGTCCTGAAGGCAGAAGGGGACTCTATTCTGAAGAGTTGATGGAGAGGATGTCGGACAGGGAAGTCGATGTGGTTTTCATGGACTTCAGCAAGGCTATTACTCAATAACCCATGGTAGATGGGAGAGGGCGCAGAGGGAGAAGAGGAGGGAAGAGACAGTAACTCTAAGACTTTTGCCTCCATCACAGTGAGGAGGTGTTTGGTGAACTCACTGTGGTGGATGTTAATTTGTGTTTATTGTGTTTTGTTATTATTACATGTATGGCTGCAGGCAACAGCATTTCGTTCAGACCGAAAGGTCTGAATGACAAATAAAGGATTCAATTCAATTCAATTCAATAGATCGGTCATGAAGATGAGATCACGTGGGATCCAATGTGAGCTGGCCAGGGGGGTATTGGGTTGGCTCGGTGACTGATGAGAGTCAGAGGGGGAAGTGGAGGGTTATTTTTCAGATTTAAATCTTGTGACCAGTGAAGTGCAGCAGGGATTGGTGCTCAGACACTTGCTAATGTGCCGTCATGTACAGTGTTACTCCTGGACCCTGTCATGTACAGTGTTACTCCTGGACCCTGTCATTTACAGTGTTACTCCTGGACCCTGTCATGTACAGTGTTACTCCTGGACCCTGTCACTTACAATGTTACTCCTGGACCCTGTCATTTACAGTGTTACTCCTGGACCCTGTCATGTACAGTGTTACTCCTGGACCCTGTCACTTACAATGTTACTCCTGGACCCTGTCATGTACAGTGTTACTCCTGGACCCTGTCACTTACAATGTTACTCCTGGACCCGGTCATGTACAGTGTTACTCCTGGACCCTGTCATGTACAGTGTTACTCCTGGACCCTGTCATGTACAGTGTTACTCCTGGACCCTGTCATGTACAGTGTTACTCCTGGACCCTGTCATGTACAGTGTTACTCCTGGACCCTGTCTTGTACAGACAGTGTTACTCCTGGAACCTGTCATGTACAGTGTTACTCCTGGACCCTGTCATGTACAGTGTTACTCCTGGACCCTGTCATGTACAGTGTTACTCCTAGACCCTGTCATGTACAGTGTTACTCCTGGACCCTGTCATGTACAGTGTTACTCCTGGACCCTGTCATGTACAGTGTTACTCCTGGACCCTGTCATGTACAGTGTTACTCCTGGACCCTGTCATGTACAGTGTTACTCCTGGACCCTGTCTTGTACAGTGTTACTCCTGGACCCTATCTTGTACAGTGTTACTCCTGGACCCTGTCTTGTACAGTGTTACTCCTGGACCCTGCCATGTACAGTGTTACTTACTCTCCTGGACCCTGTCATGTACAGTGTTACTTACTCTCCTGGACCCTGTCATGTACAGTGTTACTCCTGGACCCTGTCATGTACAGTGTTACTCCTGGACCCTGTCATGTACAGTGTTACTCCTGGACCCTGTCATGTACAGTGTCACTTTAAATGTTTCCTCTCCATATACCTGTACGTGTCCAAATGTCTTTTAAATGTTGTTATCGTACCTACCTCAAGTACCTCCTCTGGCAGCTCGTTCCAAATATCACTGAGTGAAAATGTTACCTTTCAGGTTCCTATTAAATCGTTCTCTTCTCACTTTAAACATATTCTATGGTTCTTCATTCCCCTACTCTGTGTAAAAGACTCTGTGAATTCACCCCATCTATTCCCCTCCTGATTTTATACACCTCTATACGATCACTCCTCAGCCTCCTGCGCTCCATGGAATAAAGTCCTAGCCTAGCCAACCTTTCCTAATAGCTCAGGATCTCATATCCTGGCAACATTCTCATCAATCTTCTCTGCACTCTTGGCAGCTTTACACCACTTTCAGGGAGCCTAGGGGGACAAATACATAATATCTTGAACATGATCATTTGGGTAGACAAAGTGGTGAAGAAGGCATATGGTGTCATTGCCTTCATTGGACAGGACATTGAGTCAAGGGTTAGGACATCATGTTACATCTGGAGAGAACATTGGTGAGACAACACCTGGAGTATCGTGCATTTCTGGTCACCATGCTATTGGATGTATGTGATGAAGCTAGAGAGGCTGCAGAAGGATGTTGCCGGGACAGGAGTGCTCAAGCTGTGAGGAGATCCTGGATGTGTGGGAGCTGTTTCCTGTTTGGAGTGAAGGAGGCTGAGGGGTGACCTTGCAGAGGTTTAGTAAATCACGAGGGGCAGAGATAAGATTGTTGGTTGCATTCATTTAAACAAGGCAGAGATTTGAGGCCTCTATAGGCTGACAAAACCATATAACAATGACAGCACGGAAAACAGGCCATCTCAGCCCTACAAGCCCGTGCCAAACACTTATTTTCCCCTAGTCCCATCTACCTGCACTCAGACCATAACCCTCCATTCCTTTCCCGTCCATATACATATCCAATTTATTTTTAAATGATAAAATCGAACCTGCCTTCACCACTTCCACTGGAAGCTCATTCCACACAGCTACCAATCTCTGAGTAAAGAAGTTCCCCCTCATGTTACCCCTAAACTTCTGTCCCTTAATTCTCAAGTCATGTCCTCTTGTTTGAATCTTCCCTACTCTCAATTGGGAAAACCTTATCCACGTCAACTCTGTCTATCCCTCTCATCATTTTAAAGACCTCTATCAAGTCCCCCCTTAACCTTCTGCGCTCCAAAGAATAAAGACCTAACTTGTTCAACCTTTCTCTGTAACTTAGTTGCTGAAACCCAGGCAACATTCTAGTAAATCTCCTCTGTACTCGCTCTATTTTGTTGACATCCTTCCTATAATTAGGCGACCAAAATTGTACACCATACACCAGAATTGGCCTCACCAATGCCTTGTACAATTTTAACATTACATCCTAACGTCTATACTCAATGCTCTGATTTATAAAGGCCAGCACACCAAAAGCTTTCTTTACCACCCTATCTACATGAGATTCCAACTTCAGGGAACTGTGCACAGTTATTCCTAGATCCCTCTGTTCAACTTGCGGTGCAGGCTCGAAGGGCCGAATGGCCTACTCCTGCACCTATTTTCTATATTTTCTATGTTTTCTATGTTCCTCAATTCCCTACCATTTACCATGTACGTCCTATTTTGATTTGTCCTGCCAAGATGTAGCACCTCACATTTATCAGCATTAAACTCTATCTGCCATCTTTCAGCCCACTCTTCCAACTGGCGTAAATCTCTCTCAAGACTTTGAAAATCTACTTCATTATCCACAACACCATTTATCTTAGTATCATCTGCATACTTACTAATCCAATTTACCACACCATCATCCAGATCATTGATGTACATGACAAACAACAGTGGACCCAACACAGATCCCTGTGGCACCCCACTAGTCACCTGCCTCCAACCTGACAAACAACCATCCACCATTACTCTCTGGCATCTCCCATTCAGCCACTGTTGAATCCCTCTTGCCACTCCACCATTAATGCCCAATAATTGAACCTTCTTAACCAACCTTCCATGAGTAACCTTGTCAAAGGCCTTACTGAAGTCCATATATACAACATCCACTGCTTTACCTCATCAATTTCCCGAGTAACCTCTTCAAAAAATTCAAGAAGATTAGTCAAACATGGCCTTCCAGGCACAAATTCATGTTGACTGTTCCTAATCAGACCCTGTTTATCCCGATGCTTATATATATTATCTCTAAGTATCCTTTCCATTAATATGCCCACCACTGAGGTCAAACTAACAGGTCTATAATTGCTAGGTTTACTCTTAGCACCCTTTTTAAACAATGGAACAACATGCGCAGTACGCCAATCCTCCGGCACTATTCCCGTTTCTAATGACATTTGAAATATTTCTGTCATAGCCCCTGCTATTTCTACACTAACTTCCCTCAATGTCCTAGGGAATATCCTGTCAGGACCTGGAGACTTATCCACTTTTATATTTTTCAAAATGTCAGCACTTCCTCTTCTTTGAATCTCATGAATCTTCCATAGCTACTCTACTTGTTTCCCTTACCTCACATAATTCACTATCCTTCTCCTTGGTGAATACCGAAGAAAAGAAATTGTTCAATATCTCCCCCATCTCTTTTGGCTCTGCAGATAGCTGTCCACTCTGACTCTCTAATGGACCAATTTTATCCCTCGTTATCCTTTTGCTATTAATATAGCTGTAGAAACCCTTTGGATTTACTTTCACCTTACTTGCCAAAGCAACCTCATATCTTCTTTTAGATTTTCTAATTTCTTTCTTAAGATTCTTTTTACATTCCTTATACTCCACAAGCACCTCATTTACTTCATGCTGCCTATAATTATTGTAGATCTTTCTCTTTTTCCGAACCGTGTCCAATTTCCCTTGAAAACCATGGCTCTTTCCAATTTTTACTATTTCCTTTCAACCGAACAGGAACATAAAGATTCTGTACTATTAAAATTTCACCTTTAAATGTTTCCCATTTCTCTTCTACATACTTCCCATAAAACAAAATGTCCCAATTCACTCCTTTTAAATCCTTTCGCATCTCCTCAAAGTTAGCCTTTCTCCAATCAAAAATCGCAACCCTTGGTCCAGTTCTGACCCTCTCCATAATTATATTGAAACTAATGGTATTGTGATCACTGGACCCGAAGTGTTCCCCAACGCATACCTCCGCCACCTGACCTGTCCCATTTCATAACAGGAGGTCCAGCACTGCCCCTTCTCTAGTAGGTACCTCTATGTATTGCTGCAAAAAACTATCCTACACACATTTTACAAACTCCAAACCATCCAGCCCATTTACAGAATGTGTTTCCCAGTCTATGTGTGGAAAATTGAAATCTCCCACAATCACTACCTTGTGCTTACTACTAATATCTGCTATCTCCTTACATATTTGCTCTTCCAATTCTCGCTCCCCATTAGGCGGTCTATAATACACCCCTATAAGTGTTGCTACACCTTTCCCATTTCTCAGTTCCACCCAAGTAGCCTCCCTAGACGAGCCCTCCAATCTATCCTGCCAAAGCACTGCTATAATAATAATAATAATAATAATATATTTTATTGTCATTGCACATAAGCGCAACAAGATTTGGTATGCAGCTTCCAACCGATGTCATAACATAAATGACTAATAAAATTTGGATTTAGATATCCCGAGAACATGGATTGTAAAAAGAACAGTAAAACAGTTCAACAGTGCAGATGTGTCTGTGCGACGTGACCATCCGAGGGAGACAGTCCAGGGGGGGTGGGGGGCACTCAGAGGGGCCGGTTCAGAGCCGCTATAGCTCTGGGAATGAAGCTGTTCCTGAGTCTGGAGGTTCGGGCGTAGAAGGCTTTGTAACGTCTGCCGGAGGGAAGTAGTTCGAACAGTCCGTTACAGGGGTGTGATGAGTCTTTATGGATGCTGACGGCCTTCCTGAGGCACCGTGTGTGGTAGATGCCCTCCAAGGCTGGTAGCTGTGTCCCAATGATCCTCTGCGCTCTGTGGACGACGCGCTGAAGAGCTCTCCTCTCCGCCTCCGTGCAGCTGAGATACCACACAGAGATGCCATACGTTAATATGCTCTCTGTGGTGCAGCAGTAGAACGTTGTCAGCAGCTGTTGGGGCAGACCAGTCTTTTTTAATGTCCTCAGGAAGAACAGTCGTTGCTGTGCCTTCTTAACCAGCGCAGCGGTGTTGGTGTACAGTCAGAACTGCTGTAGCTTTGGGAGCAACAACAGCAGCAGGAGGAGATTAGCAAGAGATACGACTGATTGGCTCTAGCCCAAGTGGGAGGTGAGTCAGTGCTGGGAAAACAGTTGAAAACTGAGGAATTTGGTTTGTAAATTGGTAAATCAGGCAATTTATCAGTCAATTTAAGTAAGACTGCTCTTAGGGAGCGGCCGTGAGTGAAGTGCCCTGTGAGAAAAGTGTGAGTCTTTGGCTCGAGAGTCTTCGGAGAGGAGGCTGAGGAGAGGAGACTACGCAAAACACTGCAGAGGGAGAGACGAAAGAAGGAGATGTCAGGCAAGCTGATTCAGTGTGATGCTTGCAGTATGTGGGAGGTCAAGGACACCGCTGGTGCCTCTGGCTGCTACAAATGCGAAAAGTGCATCCAGGTAGAGCTCCTGAAGGGCCGTGTTGGGGAACTGGAGAAGCAAGTGGATGACCTCCGGTTCGTCCGAGAAACGGAGTCGTTCCTCAACAAGTCTTACAGTACGATTGTTACACCTAAGGTACTGGAAGAGAGAAGGTGGGAGACAGTGAGAACGGGAGGGAAGCATGGAATGCCAACATCCCCGGGTGTTGTACCTCTTGTGAACAGGTTCACCCACTTAGAAGCTGTCGGGACAGAAGAGGTGTTTACACTGGGCGGCGGACTGGCTTGTGATGCGAATAGGGCTGTTGAGCCAAAACCAAAAAGGCCTAAGGCAGGCAACGCCATTGTAGTAGGAGACTCCATTGTGAGAGGTACGGACAGGGGTTTCTGCGGCAACATACGGGATGCGAGGATGGTGTGCTGCCTTCCTGGTGCCAGGATCCAGGATGTCACGGACAGAGTGCAGAAAATCCTCAAGGGCGAAGGTGAACATCCGGAAGTGGTAGTGCATGTCGGCACAAACGATGTCGGAAAGAAGGGGATGAATATTCTGCAGCGTGACTTTAGAGAGCTCGGAAAAATGCTGAAAAGCAGGACCTCCAAGGTTGTTATCTCTGGTTTGCTTCCAGTTCCTCGTGCTGGCGAGAGCAGGAACAGGGAGATACGGGACCTGAACGTGTGGCTGAGGAACTGGTGCACGGGGCAGGGATTTAGATTCTTAGATCACTGGGATCTGTTTTGGGGTAAGGGGGAACTGTACAAAAGGGACGGATTGCATCTTAAGAGGTGTGGGACCAGCATTCTGGCAGGCAGGTTTGCCACTGCTACACGGGTGGTTTTAAACTGAATAAGGGGGGTGGGGTGTCGAATGGGCTAGTGGAGGATGGAGTTAAAGGGAAAGGGTTTCTTAAATGTGTGAGCGAAGAGACAGAGGGGTGTAAAATGAGGGTAGAAGCAATAGGTAGCAAGGTGAAAAGTAAAAGTGGCAGGCTGGAAAATCCTGGGCAAAAATCAAAAAGGGCCACTTTTCAACAAAATTGTATAAGGGGTAAGAGTGTTGTAAAAACAAGCCTGAAGGCTTTGTATCTCAATGCAAGGAGCATTCGTAATAAGGTGGATGAGTTGAATGTGCAGATAGCTATTAATGACTATGATATAGTTGGGATCACGGAGAAATGGCTCCAGGGTGACCAAGGCTGGGAGCTAAACATCCAGGGATATTCAATATTCAGGAGGGATAGAGAGAAAGGAAAAGGAGGTGGGGTAGCGTTGCTGATTAGAGAGGAGATTAACGCAATGGAAAGGAAGGACATTAGTTTGCAGGATGTGGAATCGGTATGGGTAGAGCTGCGAAACACTAAGGGGCAGAAAACGCTGGTGGGTGTTGTGTACAGGCCACCTAACAGTAGTAGTGAAGTTGGAGATGGTATCAAACAGGAAATTAGAAATGCGTGCGACAAAGGCAAAACCGTTATAATGGGTGACTTCAATTTACATATAGATTGGGTGAATCAAATTGGCAGGGGTGCTGAGGAAGAGGATTTTTTGGAATGTATGCGGGATAGTTATCTAAATCAACATGTAGAGGAACCAACGAGAGAGCAGGCTATTTTAGACTGGGTATTGAGTAATGAGGAAGGGTTAGTTAGCAGTCTTGTTGTACGTGCCCCCTTGGGCAAGAGTGACCATAATATGGTTGAGTTCTTCATTAGGATGGAGAGTGACATTGTTAATTCAGAAACAATGGTTCTGAACTTAAAGAAAGGTAACTTTGAGGGTATGAGACGTGAATTGGCCAAGATTGACTGGCAATTAATTCTAAAAGGGTTGATGGTGGATATGCAATGGAAGACATTTAAAGACTGCATGGATGAACTACAAAAATTGTTCATCCCAGTTTGGCAAAAGAATAAATCAGGGAAGGTAGTGCATCCGTGGATAACAAGGGAAATCAGGGATAGTATCAAAGCGAAGGATGATGCGTACAAATTAGCCAGAAAAAGCAGCATACCGGAGGACTGGGAGAAATTCAGAGACCAGCAGAGGAGGACAAAGGGCTTAATTAGGAAAGGAAAAATAGATTATGAAAGAAAACTGGCAGGGAACATAAAAACTGACTGCAAAAGTTTTTATAGATATGTGAAAAGAAAGAGATTAGTTAAAACAAATGTAGGTCCCTTGCAGTCAGAAACGGGTGAGTTGATCATGGGGAACAAGGATATGGCGGACCAATTAAATAACTACTTTGGTTCCGTCTTCACTAAGGAAGACATAAATAATCTGCCGGAAATAGCAGGGGACCGTGGGTCAAAGGAGTTGGAGGAATTGAGTGAAATCCAGGTTAGCCGGGAAGTGGTGTTGGGTAAATTAAATGGATTAAAGGCCGATAAATCCCCAGGGCCAGATAGGCTGCATCCCAGAGTACTTAAGGAAGTAGCTCCAGAAATAGTGGATGCATTAGTAATAATCTTTCAAAACTCTTTAGATTCTGGAGTAGTTCCTGAGGATTGGCGGGTAGCAAACGTAACCCCACTTTTTAAGAAGGGAGGGAGAGAGAAAACGGGGAATTACAGACCAGTTAGTCTAACATCGGTAGTGGGGAAACTGCTAGAGTCAGTTATTAAAGATGGGATAGCAGCACATTTGGAAAGTGGTGAAATCATTGGACAAAGTCAGCATGGATTTACAAAAGGTAAATCATGTCTGACGAATCTTATAGAATTTTTCGAGGATGTAACTAGTAGCGTGGATAGGGGAGAACCAGTGGATGTGGTGTATCTGGACTTCCAGAAGGCTTTCGACAAGGTCCCACATAAGAGATTAGTTTACAAACTTAAAGCACACGGCATTGGGGGTTCAGTATTGATGTGGATAGAGAACTGGCTGGCAAACAGGAAGCAAAGAGTAGGAGTAAACGGGTCCTTTTCACAATGGCAGGCAGTGACTAGTGGGGTACCGCAAGGCTCAGTGCTGGGACCCCAGCTATTTACAATATATATTAATGATCTGGATGAGGGAATTGAAGGCAATATCTCCAAGTTTGCGGATGACACTAAGCTGGGGGGCAGTGTTAGCTGTGTGGAGGATGCTAGGAGACTGCAAGGTGACTTGGATAGGCTGGGTGAGTGGGCAAATGTTTGGCAGATGCAGTATAATGTGGATAAATGTGAGGTTATCCATTTTGGTGGCAAAAACAGGAAAGCAGACTATTATCTAAATGGTGGCCGACTAGGAAAAGGGGAGATGCAGCGAGACCTGGGTGTCATGGTACACCAGTCATTGAAAGTGGGCATGCAGTTGCAGCAGGCAGTGAAGAAAGCGAATGGTATGTTAGCTTTCATAGCAAAAGGATTTGAGTATAGGAGCAGGGAGGTTCTACTGCAGTTGTACAGGGTCTTGGTGAGACCACACCTGGAGTATTGCGTACAGTTTTGGTCTCCAAATCTGAGGAAGGACATTATTGCCATAGAGGGAGTGCAGAGAAGGTTCACCAGACTGATTCCTGGGATGTTAGGACTGTCTTATGAAGACTGGATAGACTTGGTTTATACTCTCTAGAATTTAGGAGATTGAGAGGGGATCTTATAGAAACTCACAAAATTCTTAAGGGGTTGGACAGGCTAGATGCAGGAAGATTGCTCCCGATGTTGGGGAAGTCCAGGACAAGGGGTCACAGCTTAAGGATAAGGGGGAAATCCTTTAAAACCGAGATGAGAAGAACTTTTTTCACACAGAGAGTGGTGAATCTCTGGAACTCCCTGCCACAGAGGGTAGTCGAGGTCAGTTCATTGGCTATATTTAAGAGGGAGTTAGATGTGGCCCTTGTGGCTAAGGGGATCAGAGGGTATGGAGAGAAGGCAGGTACGGGATACTGAGTTGGATGATCAGCCATGATCATATTGAATGGCGGTGCAGGCTCGAAGGGCCGAATGGCCTACTCCTGCACCTCATTTCTATGTTTCTATGTTTCTATGTTTCTATGGTGGACCATGTGAGGTCCTCTGAAATGTGAGTGCCCTGAAACTTAAAACTGGACACTCTCTCCACACCGTAGATGGAGATTGGGGCGTATTCTCCATTATGGGACCTCCTGAAGTCGATAATCAGCTCCTTGGTCTTGGAGGTGTTTAGTGACAAGTTGTTACGTGCGCACCAGTCCGCCAGGTTCTACACCTCCGCTCTGTATTTTGTTTCATCACCGTTGGTGATCAGCCCAATCACTGTTGTGTCGTCTGCAAACTTCACGATGGTGTTGGTGTCGAATGCAGGAACACAGTCGTGAGTGAAGAGGGGGTAGAGCATGGGGCTTAGTACACAGCCCTGTGGTGTGCCAGTGCTCAGGGTGATAGTGGGGGACAGGTGCGGGCCCAGTCTCACTGCCTGCTGTCGCTCCGTCAGAAAGTTCAGGATCCAATCGCATATCGGCGAGCTGAGGCCTAGCTGGTGGAGTTTGGTGGTGAGCTTGGTTGGGATGACCGAATTGAATGCAGAGCTATAGTCTATGAAGAGCATCCTCACGTACGTGCCCTGTCTGTCCAGGTGAGTCAGGACAGTGTGAAGAGCCAGAGAGATGGCATCCTCTGTTGATCTATTTGCCCTGAATGCAAATTGATGAGAGTCCAGTGAGGCAGGGATGTTGGATTTGATGTGGGAGAGGACCAGCCTTTCGAAGCACTTCATTGGGATTGGAGTTAGGGCAACCGGGCGGTAGTCGTTCAGGTTGGTGACTTTAGACATTTTCGGCACCGGCACTATGGTGGCTGTTTTGACTGAACTCTGTCTCGGGAGCGGGTAATGGGGAAGGAGGGGGGGTGGGAGACAGTGTTAATTCATGTAAATGTGAATCCATGGGTGGGTTTGGCGAGGGAGGGAGTGTAAAAAGTATGAGTATGGGAATGTTTGAAGTTCTTTTAAATGGAGAGACACAGTAATCTCGTTGTATGTGACACATGCAATGACAATAAAGCATTCTGATTCTGATTCTGATTCTGGTTTTCAGGCACTTGGGGACCGTTGCCAGAGATAGAGATAGATTAAAGATTCTCGTGAATACCTCCGCCAGCTGTACAGCACAGTCCTTTAGTACCCATCCCTGGACTCCATCCGGGCCTGCAGCCTTGCGTGGATTGATCCTACGCAGAGCGCACTGTACCTCCTGAGTGCTCAGTGTTAAGGCCTGTCCCTCTGCCATGGCCGGGGTTATTCCACTCCTGGTGGTGTTGCCAGTTTCGAAGCGGGCAAAGAAGGTGTTTAGTTCGTTGGCCAGTGTGATATCACCGTGGGGGCAGGCGGGGCTGTTCTTGTAGTCAGTGATGTCCCTGACACCCTGCCACATGCTTCTGGTGTCCGCGGTATTGAAGTGGTCTTCCACCCTTTGCCTGTGGATGTCTTTGGCCTTTTTTATGCCTTTGTTCAGGTTCGACCTGGCCGCACTGTAAGCAGAAGTGTCCCTGGATTTAAAGGCATTGTTGCATGCCCTTAGCAGATCCTGAACCTCCTTGTTCATCCAGGGTTTCCGGTTTGGGAGCATCTTTATTTGCTTGTCCACTGTGACAGTCTCCACACAGCAGTTGATGTAGGAGAGCACAGTGGATGTGTACTCCTCCAAGTCTACCTCTGTACCACTGGTAGCCTTGTTTGCAAACAGGTCCCAGTCGGTGCGATCAAAGCAGTCCTGGAGTTGTAGGGTGGCGTCCTCGGGCCATATTTTGACCGTCTTTATTGCAGGTTTGGTCTTGCGGATGAGGGGTTTGTATGCAGGCAGTAGAAACAGTGAGAGGTGATCAGATTGTCCCAGGGATGGGCGGGGGAGAGCTCTGTATGCGTCCTTGATGTTGGTGTACACTTTATCCAGCGTGTTTGAGCCCCTGGTAGGGCACTGCACATGCTGGTGGAATTTGCGGAGTGCAGCTCGTAGGTCGACCTGATTAAAGTCCCCTGCAACAATGAAGGCACCGTCGGGGTGAGCATCCTGCTGCTTACTGATGGCCGAGTGCAGCTGTGCTAGTGCTAGGTTAGCATTAGCCTGTGGTGGGATGTATATGGCCATGATGATAACCACAGTAAACTCCCGAGGCAGGTAAAACGGCCTACATTTAATCACTAGGTATTCCAGGTCTGGGGAACAGTAGCTCTCTACTGCAGTGTGGTTGGTACACCAGTCATTGTTGATGTAGATGCAGAGCCCGCCACCCTTGCTATTACCGGAGTCCTTTGTTCTATCAGCACAATGCAGTGACCGGTTGGTCAGGTCCACAGCCCCATCGGGAACCAGCGCGCTGAGCCAGGTCTCTGTGAAGATCAGCACACAGCAGTCTTTCAGGGATTGCTGGGTGTTGATCCAGAGCCTTACCTCATCCAGCTTGTTGGTGAGTGACCGGACATTCGTGAGAAAGACACTTGGGAGCGATGGTCTTTGTGGAGCCCTCCGTAGCCTGTCCTGCACCCCCGCTCGCCTTCCACGCTTCTGCTTTCGCTCCCGGCGCTTGCTCCGTCTCCTACCCTCCGGAGTGGTGATCCAGGGGGCTGTTCTGCCCAGCTCCATCGGGATTTTGGTGAGGGTGCTGTAGTACTCACAAGCCAGTTTCTCGCAACCACGTCGGATATTGAGCAGTTCCGTGCGGCTCCATGTGCGACCCGTTGGGATTATGATGTGGATCCTGGATTTCCTCGTCCTGGAGGTGAGTTTCTTACTATGATTTCTGGGGGTACTGGGGTTTCTGGGGGTTGTCGGGGTTCTGAGGTTTTTAAATACCTTATTTTCACAGCTGCGTTCGGTACCGGGCTGCACCGAATTTACTCTGACTTGGGAGCGCAAAGCCGCTGCGTCTGAACGTGCTGCAATCTTCCTTCCCTGTAATATCTTCCCTGACAAGCAATGCAACACCTCCAGCTCTTGCCCCTCCAATTCTATCACACCTGAAGCAACAAAATCCTGGAATATTTAGTTTCCAATCACAGCCCTCCTGCAACCATGTTTCACTGATCGCCACAACATCATACTTCCAGGTGTCAATCCAGGCTCTAAGCTCATCCACCTTTCTTACAATGCTCCTAGCATTAAAATATACACATTTAAGAAACCCACCCCCTCTTATTCTCTGTTTATTTTCTTTTTCTTCTCTCTCCCCTACATGTTTGGTCTGAGTGCTTCCATTCTCTGCCTCCTGCCTCACACACTGACTGCTAGCTTTCTCTATTTGAGTCCCTCCCCCCAACCGTTCTAGTTTAAAGTCTCCCCAGTAGCCTTTGCAAATCTCCCCGCCAGGATATTGGTCCCCCTCGGGTTCAAGTGCAACCCGTCCTTTCTGTACAGGTCACACCTTCCACAAAAGAGGTTCCAATGATCCAGAAACTTGAATCCATACCCACTGCACCAGTCCTTCATCCACGCATTTATCCTCCACCTCGCTCCATTCCTACTCTCACTGTCGCGTGGCACGGGCAGTAATCCTGAGATTGTTAATTTTTTGGTCCTTCTCCTTAACTCTCTTCCTAACTCTCTAAATTCTCCTTTCAGGACCTCTTCTCTTTTTCTACCTATGTCATTGGCACCTATATGTACCACAACTTCAGGCTCCTCTCCCTCCCATTTCAGGATATCTTGGACACGTTCAGACACATCCCAGACCCTGGCACCAGGGAGGCAAACTACCATACGGGTCTCCCGACTGCATCCACAGAATCGTCTGTCTGACCCCCTAACTATAGAGTCCCCTATTACTAATGCCCTCCTCTTCTTTTCCCTAACCTTCTGAGCAACAGGGCCGGTCTCTGTACCAGAGGCCCGGCCGCTGTTGCTACCCCCAGATAGGCTGTCCCCCCCAACAGTACTCAAACAGGAGTACTTATTGTCAAGGTGTACAGACACTGGGGTACTCTCTAGTCCCTGCCTGTGCCCCTTGCCTCTCCTAACCGTGACCCACTTGTCTGCCTCCCGGGGTCTTGGAGAGACCACATATCTATAACTCCTCTCTATGACCTCCTAACTCTCCCTGACCAGACAGAGGTCATCGAGCTGCTGCTCCAGGTTCCTAACACGGTCCCTTAGGAGCCCCATCTCGACGCACCTGGCGCAGATGTGGACGTCTGGAGGGCTATCAGACTCCATGACCTCCCACACCTGACATCCAGAACAGTAAACTGCCCTGGGCCTCATTCTCCCCCCTTATCCTGGCTACAATACAAAGTGCTGGATACAATCTGACTCCCAATCAGCTGCTGCCTCTAGTCCGCTTCCACCAATCAGCGGCTTCCTCACTTATATGAAATGTGAATGGAACATTACAGATTTGGGTTCCTCCTCCCCTGCAACGGTTCCTGGGCCTCTGTAAAACAAATCCCCACGCTCTGTTTATCTACTCACCGCCTGGACGCTGCTCCTCCCCCTGCAACGGTTCCTGGGCCTCTGTAACACAAAACCCCACGCTCTGTTTATCTACTCACCGCCTGAACGCCGCTCCCCCCCCTGCAACAGTTCCTCTGTAACACAAAGCCCCGCGGTCTGTTTATCTACTCACCGCTCGGACGACACTCCTCCCCCTGCAACGGTTCCTGGGCCTCTGTAACACAAAGCCCCGCGCTCTGTTTATCTACTCACCGCCTGGACGCCGCTCCTCCCCCTGCAACGGTTCCTCTGTAACACAAAGCCCAGCGCTCTGTTTATCTACTCAACGCCCGTACGCCGCTCCTCCGCCTACAACGGTTCCTGGGCCTCTCTGAAGCTGGAGACCATGGGTTTAATGTCTGCCTGGATTATGGGCTGTTACCTATTAAGAGAGGATAGCTGATAGAAGCATCTATATTACTAAAAGTCTGATTTTGACCACTTTTGGCCGACTATGCTTAGATTTCCGAGAGAACGCCGCCACCTACGGCCGTTATTTTTGGCCACCTCGCTCAGAGCCCCCCTCCGTCTTCTGGGACCGGAGGATTTTTCCCATCGATGAAAAATCAGAGATATTAAAGGTTTTTTTTAAATCGCCATTCTCTCTGCTGCCCCCGCTGGCGGCAGGGGGGATGGACTATAAAACCTGGAAGTGTAGTCCCTCACTCAGTCTTTGCCAGGCCCAGGAAGCGAGAGGGTCACAGCTCTCTGAGCTGCGAATAACACTGAACGCAGTCTACTCTGAACTTAGTCTACCCCACGGTGAGTCCCCTCGATGCCTCGCCTTTTTAAAAAGTTTGTGTTCACAAAATGAATTTTGGTTGTCGGGTGGCTGCAGCCCAATTGTTTGCCTTGGATTGGCTTTTAAAATCGTTACAACAGTTGGCAAGAATCCATTCGGCCCACAATGTCTATACTAGCCCTCTGTAAACCAGTACCTTCGGAAGCAACACCCATACTAGCGCAACAGAAAGCCCCCCCCCCCCCCCACTGGCGAGCAATATTGGAATTGGTGGAAGGGTGGAATATTACGTTGGTGATCAGACCTCCCATGTGATGCTGGGACCCAACGGGTCCCACTTAGTCTAGTATAAAGTTATAAGATGTATCGAGAGACGAGTCAGTTAGACTAGTCAGTCAGTGTTATTCACAAATTCACAGATGACTCAAAGCTGGGTGGCAGTGTGAAGACAATATTGTCTATTGACATTCTTTCCCAATGTAAAATTGTCTACCATGAGAGGGAATAGCTTTAAGATGAGTGAGACAAAGTTTAAATGAGATGTATGGGTCTAGTTTTTTACACAGAGGGTGATCGGTGGCTGGATCATCTTGCCATGGGTGGTGAGGAAGCAGATACAATAGTGGCATCGGAGAGGCTTTCAGATAGGATCATGGACCTGCAGGGAATGGAGGGATATAGATCATGTGTAGTCATGCAGCAGGGAAAATACCCTTCGGCCCAATTCATTCATGTCGGCTAAGATCCCCCAGTTAAGGTCGTTCCATTTGTCCATGCTTGGCCCATTTCCTTCTAAACCTCCTTTCCATGTCCCTGTCTGTAGATCTGTACTTATATGTTAACCAATACTAACACACAAATGCTACACTCTACTATTATCTATATTCCAGGCCGGGTTTTCATTCATACTAACAGCTCCTGACACAAGCTGCCAGTCGTGATGCAGACACAGTGAAGCCAACATGCGGTGTAACTTTATTATCTGCCAGTAAACCTGGTGGATCTTTACTGGGAGTTTGTGTCAGTTGTTCTACACTATCCATGTCTCTTTTTAATGTCGTTATAGTCCCTGCTTCAACTACATCCACTGGCAGCATCTTCCATGGGCACAACATCCTCTGAATTAAACAATGCTCCCAGGTTCCTATTAATATTTCCCCTCTTACCTTAAACCTATGTCCTCTGGTTCTTGTTTCCCCAACACTTGGGAAAAGACCATGTACGTTTACCCTACTTATTGCCTTCATGATTTTATACACCTCTATAACATCATTGACAAATAGATATGATTAATTTTATCTTGCTACATTCGGCATAGACATTGTGGGCTGAAGGGATGTTTCTGTGATGTGTGATTCTATGTCCTAATATAAGCAGGAACTGAGAGACAGTTTTATTCACACAGGGGGTGATGGATGGATGGAACAAATTGCCAGAGGTGGTGAAGGCAGGAACAATTATGACATTTCAATGCCTTTTGGACAGGTTGATGGACAGGAAAGGATTAGAGGTATAATTAGGGTCAGGCAGAGGCAAACAGGAATTGGACCAAAGAACCGTTTGCAAGCCGTAGTTGTGCTTCAGCTGCCAATGTCCTGTTTACTGTCTGCCTGTTCTGCGTCCAGAGCACAGACACCAATATCCAATGTGACATGTTTTAGTACAACAGGAATGATACTGCCAGTTTCCTTTAGCAGCCCTCTCTGTTCACTGTAGATCCAGCACACAGCTCAGTGGTGCCACGTGGGATGATGCTGGAGTGGAGAATAAATCTGGTAAAATCTCTACAATGTCCCCATATACACAGCTCAATGGTGCCACGTGGGGTGATGCTAGAATGGAGAATAAAATCTCTACAATGTCCCCATATACACAGCTCAGTGTCACATACTGACCCAGTACTAAGGTGGCAGGGATTTATTCTGTGGCCACACCCTCTCTAGCCTGCACTGTCCATTCCTGTTCCAATACATAGTCCACTGGCAGCGTTTATACTAGGACTACTCCCTCTGTTTACACATGTCCATTACTGTTCCAGTATGGTTCTCTGTGTAATAATGGTCAGCTGGTCATGTGGCAGATTTATACAGTGTATTTCCTCTCTAATACATTTGCCTGTTACAATTGCAGCCTCCTGCTCAGTGCTGACCCATTACTGATTCTGCGGTTGTTAGAGGAAGTTGACTGGAAAGAATGGACTTTTCATTCCATCGACCCAGAATAGATGTTGGTTTGTCTGCTTTGCATGTTGTCTCCAACCATACATCAACTGCACTGTTATCCAGCCCAGCAGTTATTCACTCGTGAAGCGGATGTGGAAGGTAGTCGGTGAGCTGTCGCCGAGCCTGTCGCCATTCACGGTAGAGTCCCCGGGACTGAGGAGGTTGCAGGTGGTCTCATCTCCCTCCATCCCAGGCAGCAACACCTGTGCAGATTCAGGTAACAAGACATCACCACTTGATCAATCTCAGAATGTTACCTTCTGCTGTTCATTGATTGTAATTGATTTTCCTGTACAACGCTGAGAGGGAGATCTCACGTCTGCCTGTAGATCTCCCCGTCAGGGAGTGATGTGTTTCACAAACTATCAATTACTGTCCCAGTTTACAACTTGCACAAGACCCCAGGCCCTCATTTCTCTCTGATTGTAATTCCGTGCTTTCCTTTGCAGAATGTCACCTGGTGAAATGAGGGTTGTGTTACTGATCCTGGCTTCTCTGAGTGAGTAATTTCCAACAGGGGTGAACTGCATGTTGTGTACAACAAGTAGAATTGGGTTTTATTTATTGTCTGTAGAAGAACTATAGTAATGTTTCTATTCTGTGAAAATGGAGCATGACCAATTAAAATTTGATTCCGAATATTAGTACAGGGATAAAAACTACAGGCAGCAAGTTTGAAAAGGCAGCAATATCAATGCGAGGGTGCAGGCAGCTTTGTTTTCCACTTATTTAACTGACTTGAATACATTTTATTAGCTAAGTATGTATACATACAAGGAATTAGCCGGTGTTTTGCTCGCAAGGATAGCAACATGATATACAGTAGACAATTACAAATAAACTGTTATAATTTAAACATGTGAAGAATAAAATAAAATACCAGAGCAAAAGGAGGCTACAGACCTTTGGCTGTTGAGTAGAGCAACTGCTCGTGGGGAAAAAGCTCTTTGTATGTCTAGATGTGGCAGCTTTGACAACCGGAGTCGCCTTCCAGAGGGAAGTGATTCAAAGAGTTTGTGGCCAGGGTGAGAGGGGTCAGAGATGATCTTACCCGCTCGCTTCCTGGCCCTTGCAGTGTACAGTTCATCAATGGAGGGAAGGTTGCAGCCGATAATCTTCTCTGCTGATCGGACGATTCGCTGCAGCCTCCAGGTGTCGTGCTTGGTGGCTGAGCCAAACCAGACCATGATGGAGAAGGTGAGGACAGACTCTACGATGGCCGTTTAGAATTGGACCATCATTGCCTGTGGCAGATTGTGCTTCCTCAGCTGCCGCAGGAAGTACATCCTCTGGTGTGCCTTTTTGACTGTGGAGTCAATGGTGGCCCCCCATTTAAGGTCCTTGGAGATGATGGTTCCCAGGAACTTATTTAAGATGTGACTGTGGTATTGTTGATGGTGAGTGGGGGGAGGAGAGGGGGAACTCTCCTAACGTCTGAAGCAACTTCTCTGCCAATCTCTCTATTTTATATATGTGTGGTTGTTCCAATTAAAGATTCTACGACTGATATCCCTATTCCTTCACATTCACCACCTTAACGTCACTGCTGATACCACTGCCCTCTTCTGTCAATGACCAGTGCAAAGGGCGACATGGTGGCACAGTGGTAGATTTGCTGCTTTATAGCTCCAGAGACCTGGGTTCGACCCTGACTGTGGGTGCTGTGTGTATGGAATGTGTACGTTCTTCCCGTGACCTGCATGGGTTTTCTCCAGGTGCTTTTGTGTCCTCACACACACCGAACATATAGGTTTGCAGGCTAATTGGCTTGGTATAAGTGTAAATTGTCCCTTGTGTGTAGGATAGTGTTAGTGTGCAGGGATCACTGGTCAGTGTGGAATCCGAGGGCTGAAGGGCCTGTTTCCATGCTGTATCTCTAAACTAAACTAAACTTAAAGAGAGGTTTGTTTGGAACTGGACGCTGCCTCCAAATACAGGCTGTTGTCTGGTCAGCGACACAGCTCTCTATTTCCCTTCCAATTCTCATTCTCCACAAGATACACAACATCATATGTGCTTTTGTTACTTATATATGTCAGTTTTCTTCACCCAAGTGACTCCCTTGCTGCCCTTGTAAAGCTAACATCCTCTGCACCACCTCATCTACTTCATCAGCTCTAGATATCTGTCCTAAATCTCCCTGTGTTTGCTTGTGCCCAACCCATGCTCTCCTTGAGATCTGTGTGTATCTAGGATTAGAGGCTCCACTTCTTTAATGGGAACATGTTAGTTCCAAGACTTCACTCTGTTCTCTAAGATCGAGTCTCCCTGCTCTGTATTGCCTGCAAGATGCTGCTGTAAATTGAGTGGTGACAGAGTGGGAATGTAAAGGACAAGGGAGTATAGTTTTAATTTGAGACGGGCAAGATTTACAGATGATATGCAGGGCAAGTTTTTTTTCACACAGAGGCTGGTGGGTGTCTGGAACACACTGCAGAGGGTGGAGGCAGATATGACAGTCGTGTTCAAGAAGCTTTTAGATGCACGTGGATAGGCAAGGAATGGAGGTATATAGGTCACGTGCAGACAGAGATGATTAGCCAAACTTGGCATTATAATCAACACAGACATTGTGGGCCGAAGGGCCTGTTTCTGTTTTATTTCTATATTTTCTGAGTGAAATCCAATATTCCCTCTTCTCTCCCCTTCCCTCCAGTGGTATCGCAGTTGGTGAAAATGCTGTTGAAATTCCCAATAATCTGCGCCTGTGTATTTTTGAATTTGAGGTCTCCTCTTTGACAAAGCTCAGTTGCTACTCCTCCCAACACTGTGACACGACCACTGTCATTAGTCCACAGCTATCTGTTGCCCTAGTTCATTGTCTTTATTTCCAGAGTAGAGTTAGAGAGGGGTACGGTACAGGAACAGGCCCTTCACCCATCTTGTTCATGCTGATCAAGTGAGTATCGTGGCCGAGTCCCATTAATCTGCATTTGGCCCAAAGCCCTCTTAAGATCTTCCTACTCGTATATCTGTCCAAATGTATTTTTGTATCCCCTTCCATAGCTTCCTCTGGCAGCTCATTCCAGATACTGACTACCCTCTGACTGAAATGGTTGCCTCTGAGTCCCTCTTAAATCTCCCCCCTCTCATTTTAAGACAACTGTATTGTAGGGGTAAACATAGTGAGGGCTAATAACTAGTAAATAGTGAAGTAGATTGTGCGAATGTGGTGTACAGCCAAAGTTATAAAAGTAGAGACATGGAACAGAGCAGTGACGACACCTTTGTTTCAGGAACATCATTGATTATGTTACAGTGTGCACCCATCGTTGTAACAGAAAGTAGAATCTAATCTCAATTTGTGGATAATCTATTTATTCTGTAATTCTTGTTTGTTACTGTGGGGGGGGGGGGGGTGGTTGTGTGCTATTTCTGTATCTGGCTTTACTCAGAGAAGCAGATAAAACAAAATAAAACAGCTCATAGATCAGTGGTGAGTGTGGAACAAGTCGTTTTATTGAAGGCTTTTACAGTAAAACTGAGAGAACCCAGAGTGTTTCAACGATTCACAGTATCGACAGCATTTTTATATTCTCAGGACACAGTGGTTACTTGTGGATTTGACATGTCATCATTGAACAATGTCTTGAACCTTTCATCTTTGTCTGTCCCTAAGGTTATCTCTAAGCTTGTTTCCTGTTATTTATGGTACCACAGATATCATTGTCCCTGGATGGAGAATTGATGGGGTCAGTTAAAAGGCCATGAATAGCTGGTTTCAGTGATAAAAACCATCTGTAATCTCAATGGTAGACAAAAGTGCTGGAGAAACTCAGCGGGTGAGGCAGCATCTATGGAGCGAAGGAAATAGGCAACGTTTCGGGCCAAAACCTTCCTTCTGTAATCTCAATGTTGTAATGGATAAGAACCTAAATAGCACTGTGAACATCTATCCCCCCTCAATAGATAAGAAAACCTGCATTTCAGCATAGTGTATTCTAGAGTCATAGAGTGATACAGTGTGGAAACAGGCCCTTCGACCCAACTTGCCCACACCGGCCAACATGTCCCAGCTACAATAGTCCCTCTGTCTGCGTTTGGTCCATATATCTCCAGACTTGTCCTATATATGTCCCTGTCCAAATGTCTCTTAAACGTTGCAATAGTACCTGCCCATGTTAGATGTCCCAAAATACAACAACTCACATTTCTCTGCATTAAATTCCATCAACCATTCCTCAACCCACCTGGCCAACTGATCAAGATCCTGCTGCAGTTTTAGATATCCATCTTCACTGTCTGCAATATCATCCATTTTTGTATCATCTATAAACTTGCTAATCTTGCCCTGTATATTTTCATCCAAATCATTGATGTAGATGACAAACAGTAACGGACCCAGGACCGGACCCTGAGGCACACCACTAGTCACAGGCCACCAGTCCGAGAAGTAACCTTTCACAATCACCCTCTGATTCTATCATAAAATAAATTTTCTATCCATTCAGCTATCTCTCCTTGGATCCCATGCGATCTAACCTTCCAGAGCAGCCTCCCATGTGGAACCTTGTCGAACGCCTTACTGAATTCCATATAGAACATCCACAGCTCTGCCCTCAGCAACTTTATTGGTCACGCCTTCAAAAATCTCAATTAGATTTGTGAGACATGACCTCCCACGTACAAAACCATGCTGACTCTCCCTAATCAGCCCTTGACCATCTAACTGCCTGTATATCCGATCCCTCAGATTAGTCCCTAGTAACTTTCCAACTACAGATGTTAAGCTCCCTGGCCTATAGTTTTGAACCTTTCACTGCAGCCTTTCTTGAATAGAGGCGCAACATTTGCCTCCCTTCAGTCTTCCAGCACCTCTCCTGTATTTAATGATGACTTATAAACTTCAACCAGGGCTTCTGCAATTTCCTCACTAGTTTCCCACAGTGTTCGCAGATATATCTGATCCATCCCGGGAGATTTATCTATCTTCGTACACATCAGGACCTTCAGCACCTCTTCCACCATAATACTGGATGTTCACAAGACACTTCCATTGACTGCCTCAAGTTCCACAATCCTCTTGTCTTTCTCCACAGTAAAAATAGAGAAACAATACTCATTGAGGACGTTGCCCATCTCATGTGGCTCCACAGAGTTGACCGATTTATAACCATATAACCATATAACAATTACTGCACGGAAAACAGGCCATCTCGGCCCTTCAAGTCCGTGCCGAATATTTATTTGCCCCTAGTCCCATCTACCTGCACTCAGACCATAACCCTCCATTCCTTTCCCGTCCATATAACTATCCAATTTATTTTTAAATGATAAAATCGAACCTGCCTCCACCACTTCCACTGGAAGCTCATTCCACACAGCTACCACTCTCTGAGTAAAGAAGATCCCCCTCATGTTACCCCAAAACTTCTGTCCCTTAATTCTCAAGTCATGTCCTCTTGTTTGAATCTTCCCTACTCTCAATGGGAAAAGCTTATCCACGTCAACTCTGTCTATCCCTCTCATCATTTTAAAGACCTCTATCAAGTCCCTCCTTAACCTTCTGCGCTCCAAAAAATAAAGACCTAACTTGTTCAACCTTTTTCTGTAACTTAGTTGCTGAAACCCAGGCAACATGCTAGTAAATCTCCTCTGTACTCTCTCTAGTTTGTCGACATCCTTCCTATAATTAGGCGACCAAAATTGTACACCATACTCCAGAATTGGCCTCACCAATGCCTTGTACAATTTTAACATTACATCCCAACTTCTATACTCAATGTTCTGATTTATGAAGGCCAGCACACCAAAAGCTTTCTTTACTACCCTATCTACATGAGATCCCACCTTCAGGGAACTATGCACAGTTATTCCCAGATCCTTCTGTTCAACTGCATTCCTCAATTCGCTACCATTTACCATGTACGTCCTATTTTGATTTGTCCTGCCAAGATGAGAAAAACATTTTTCACACAGAGAGTGGTGAATCTCTGGAACTCTCTGCCACAGAAGGTAGTTGAGGCCAGTTCATTGGCTATATTTAAGAGGGAGTTAGATGTGGCCCTTGTGGCTAAAGGGATCAGGGGGTATGGTGAGAAGGCAGGTACAGGATACTGAGTTGGATGATCAGCCATGATCATATTGAATGGCGGTGCAGGCTCGAAGGGCCGAATGGCCTACTCCTTCACCTATTTTCTATGTTTCTATGTAGCACCTCACACTTATCAGCATTAAACTCCATCTGCCATCTTTCAGCCCACTCTTCCAAATGGCCGAAATCGCTCTGTAGACTTTGAAAATCTACTTCATTATCCACAACACATCTTAGTATCATCTGGATACTTACTAATCCAATTTACCACACTATCATCCAGATCATTGATGTATATGACAAACAACAGTGGACCCAACACAGATCCCTGAGGCACCCCACTAGTCACCTGCCTCCAACCTGACAAACAGCCATCCACCATTACTCTCTGGCATCTCCCATTCAGCCACTGTTGAATCCATCTTGCTGCTCCACTATTAATACCCAACAATTGAACCTTCTTAACCAACCTTCCGTGAGGAACCTTGTCAAAGGCCTTACTGAAGTCCATATAGACAACATCCACTGCTTTACCTCAATTTCCCTAGTAACCTCTTCAAAAAATTCAAGAAGATTAGTCAACCATGTCTCATGATTCATGAAATGTCCCACTCTCTCTCTAGTTACCCTTTTTCCCTTTATGTACTTGGGATTATCCTTAATGCTCTCCGCCAGAGCTATCTCCTGCCCACATTTTGCCATTCTGATTTCCTTCTTTAGTTTGCTTCATAGTTCCCAAACCTCCTCCCGGATACACTGGATCCCAGCTGCGTCTCCCTGTCCCAAGCTTCCTTCTTATTCTAGACCAATACCTCAATTTTCCTCATCATCCAGGCTTCTTTACATTTGCCTGCCTTGCCCTTCAATCTAACAGGGTTGTGCATGTCTGATCTCTTGTCAGCTCACTTTAAAAATCATCCCACTTTCCCCATGTTCCTTTTCCTTCAAACAACCTACTCCAATCAACTTGTGCAAATCTCTCTCTCATACCCTCAATGTTTGGCCTTACTCCAAGTTGGGAATTTAGCTCATGTTAAGGCCCCTCGGTTTAGAATGATCCACCTGGGTAAAAGACTGTGAGTGTTGTCCATGCCCCTCATGCTCTTGTACCCCTCAATGTGGTCACTCCTCCTTCAAAGCAAAAAGTCCCAGACTATCCATCCTTTCCCTATAACTCAGTCCTCAAGTCCAGGTAACATTCTGGTGAATCTAATAGTGTATCTGGGACATGTTGGCCGATGTGGGCAGTTTGGGTTGAAGAGCCTGTTTCCACACTATATGTATGACTCTGGGGCTCTGTAAAGAGAATTGAACAGCTTGTGTGACAGAGTTGTAGGGCTGAAGGGAACTAATGAGGGAGGAATGGAAATGATGGTGTTCCTGCACCAGGAGATGGCATGATCAAGATGGGCCCATTGGTCTCCCCCCCTGTTCCCTTTTCAATATAACGTGGAAGGGCAGTGAAAGATGGAGGAATCATTTGTGTGTTCATTTGGGTGACCTCTCTACTGGTTAGAGGGTATAACTTGTAATGTTGGTGATCCAAGGAGAAAGTTCTTCCACACAGAGAATGATGAATGTGCAACCAGAGAGGGTGGTAGAATCAGAACCCAATCACAGTAATTAAGATGCATTTACACAGCTATGTGAATAGGTGAGGCACAGGAGGATATGGACCTATAGTAGTCGTTTGTTATTAATCAACATGGTCAAATGGCTGGAATGAAATATTACGTGACAATACCAAACATAAACCTAAACCTGGATATGATAGTTGTAGGATTTGTTTCTGATCTCTCTATCACTGACTCTAACTCGGAGGTTGCTGGTGGTCCTGGGGTGTTGGATGTGGTTGGGGGAACCAGTCTGAGTGAACTTTGCTCAGTTTGACTTTAACACTGATCATCATCCTGTCCCTCAGCTGCAGACTCCACAGCCAGTGATCCGTGTGTAACCCACACTGTCCTGGATCAGCCCTGGAGGAACTCGGCTTGTAATAGAACTCGGTGCAGCAGCCGATGGATGGATGATGGAAATCTGACGGAAGGGTGGTACAGATTTAGCAGGTAAACTGATCGCACTCTAGTAAGTGAGGGTGAATGTGACGCAGTTAGTGCTGATGCTTGCTTCTCCGAGGAGCCCAATTCGATCCTGACATCGGGCGATGTCTGTGTGGAATTTGTATGGTCTGTCCTGGGTGGGGTTCCCCTGGTGCTCCAGTTTCCAAAATATGTGCTGGTAGCTGGCAAAAGATTCAAAGCAAGGTTCACGGTCATGTGAGGGAATAAGTTGCGGTGTTACAGGGAAAATAGGAGAAGGGGCAGAGGGCTGAAGGCCAGTATGATCATGATGGGCAGAATGGCAACCTAATGTTATATATTAAGTAACTGAAAGAGAATAAGGCATGTTAGATTGATAGTATCAGCCCTCATTGTGGAACAGGGAGTGGAATACAGAGAAAGGAAACTCACAATCTGCAGGCAGGGAAGAGAGAATTTGGAAAGGGCAAGAAATGGGTTCCTGGGACTGGACCAATGTAGCAGTGCGATGGTATAGACCCCAGTCACTAATGTTTCCCTCAGTCGGAGGCTGACTCTCTGCTTGTTGTTTCAGTTACGACAATGTGAAGATTCTTGAGCATGCAGTTCCATTCTCTCGCTGCTCTGGGTGGAGTCCCGGCTGGTTATCTGGTAGGTGTACAAGTATGTATAACTGATGCACTGTGTTACTTTAGCAAAGGTCAGAGTGATGATCCAGATCTCTACAGCACTACAGATAAAATAGAACAATAAAAATACAATGAATAATGCCCCTGTCCCACTTAGGAAACCAGAACGGAAACCTCTGGAGACTTCGCGCCCCACCCAAGGTTTCCGTGCGGTTCCCGGAGGTTGCAGGTGGTTGCCAGAGGTTGCAGTTAGTGGAAGCAGGTAGGGAGACTGACTAAAACCTCCGGGAACCGCACGGAAACCTTGGATGGGGCGCAAAGTCTCCAGAGGTTTCCGTTCAGGTTTCCTAAGTGGGACAGGGGCATAATATAACCACAACACGAGGTAACTGTAATAGTACAAACACCAACGTCTGTAGTGCAACCAAAAACACAGTCAATGGAAGATCATGGTTGCTGGGGTTAGTGTTGTGTAGTGTTCAAGAGCCTGATAGTTGCTGGGAAGAAGCTGTTCTTGAACCTGGAGGTCGCAGTTTTCAGGCTCCTTCACCTTCTTCCCCATGGTAGCGGCAAGATGAGAGCGTGGCCAGGGTCTGCCAGCGAGTTCTCTATCCACATCAATATTGAACCCACAATACCGTGTGCTTTAAGTTTGTACACTAATCTCTTATGTGGGACCTTGTCGAAAGCCTTCTGAAAGTCCAAATATAACACATCCACTGGTTCTCCCTTATCCACTATACTAGATACATCCTCGAAAAATTCTATAAGATTCATCAGACATGATTTACCTTTCATAAATCCATGCTGACTTTGTCCAATGATTTCACCACTTTCCAAATGTGCTGCTATCCCATCTTTAATAACTGACTCTAGCATTTTCCCCACTACCGACGTTAGACTAACTGGTCTGTAATTCCCCGTTTTCTCTCTCCCTCCCTTTTTAAAAAGTGGTGTAACATTAGCTACCCTCCAATCCTCAGGAACTACTCCAGAATCTAAAGAGTTTTGAAAAATTATCACTAATGCATCCACTATTTCTGGGACTACTTCCTTAAGTACTCTGGGATGCAGCCTATCTGGCCCTGGGGATTTATCTGCCTTTAATCCATTCAATTTACCTAACACCACTTCCCGGCTAACCTGGATTTCACTCAGTTCCTCCATCTCATTTGACCCCCGGTCCCCTGCTATTTCCGGCAGATTATTTATGTCTTCCTTAGTGAAGACAGAACCAAAGTAGTTATTCAATTGGTCTGCCATGTCCTTGTTCCCCATGATCAATTCACCCGTTTCTGACTGCAAGGGACCTACATTTGTTTTAACTAATCTTTTTCTCTTCACATATCTATAAAAGCTTTTCCAGTCAGTTTTTATGTTCCCTGCCAGTTTTCTTTCATAATTGAATTGTATTGTATTGTATTGTATTGTATTGTATTCTTGAACCTGGAGGTCGCAGTTTTCAGGCTCCTGCACCTCTTCCCGATGGTAGCGGCAAGATGAGAGCGTGGCCAGGGTGTGGCCTCATCAACACACTTCATAGTTATAACAAGACTTCTCTGCTTTAAGTTCATCTAATTATCTTTTTGCAAAACCTGACTTTG
Organism: Amblyraja radiata; assembly: GCF_010909765.2. NCBI lineage: Eukaryota > Metazoa > Chordata > Chondrichthyes > Rajiformes > Rajidae > Amblyraja > Amblyraja radiata. The sequence continues at coordinate 89,904,962 of NC_045962.1, read as the reverse complement.
TTTGTTTAATATTCTGGTTTTACTTTAATAGTTTAGTATATTTTCAATGTTTGTGTCTAAATATGTGTGAAAGTTGAAGACTTTGTGATGTATAACGACCAGTCAGCCTGAAGCTGAGGCAGGTCACGGGTGGGCAATGTGTATCCATTCAGGAGCCCAGTGACCCACAGGGTATCAGGGAGCAGCTGCTGCTGTGGGTGGGGAGTGCGGGTGGGGAGTGTGGGTGGGGAGTGTGGGTGGGGAGTGTGGGTGGGGAGTGCGGGTGGGGAGTGTGGGTGGGGAATGCGGGTGGGGAATGCGGAGGGGGGAGGGTGGGTGGGAGGGTGTGGGTGGGGAGGGTGAGGACAGCAGCTCACCGCTGACTGAGACTGAGACTGACTGGGTCGTGATCACTGTGTTACTGGCTCCAGATTCACATTCCCTGCTGCACTGAGGGACCGGGTACATTTTACAATGTTTATAAACCTCACTGCAGGTTCCCATCACAGAGTGGGAGACGGGGAGGTGACCAGGACAGTCTGTTTCAACTGGGTTAGAGACAACCCCAATAAACACAACTGCCGCACGCATCAGGAGATCAAAATCAAAAAATGTGATGGTTATTTTGTGTATCGTCTGAAGCCGACACCCGGATATTACAGTGTGTATTGTACAGGTATGTTGCTCTCCATGTTGATACAGTGGGGGTGGGGGTGGGGCTTGTGGGGTGGGGGTGGGGCTTGTGTGGCTTGTAGGGTGGGGGGGGGGGAGTGGGTGAATTCTGGGACGTCCCGAGTCATCACCCACACACAGGGCTGAATGTTGCAGTCTGTGGTCAGTGACCCCCTCACTCACATCTCCCTCTCCCACCGTCTGATCAAGCTGTTGTGACTGGACCTTGCCTTCCTGGTGTGACCTGTGACCTGTGACCTCCACCCGCACTATGACTGACATGTGACCCGTCCACAGTCGGGGTCACATACTCCAACAACAATACCTGGACCAATACCCTGTCTACTCCCACCCCCAGTACTGTTGCCCCCCCCCCCCCCCCCAGCAGGTGAACTGGCCGTGTCTGCCATGGTCCCCCCTCCCCTGGCCCCACATTGAACAGCACAGCCCACACACACACACACACACACACACACACACACACACACACACACACACACACACACACACACACACACACACACACACACACACACACACACACACACACACACACACACACTGTGGCTGAGGGTGACCACTGAAGCTGGGCAGGATGTCCCAGACAGAGAACCTGGCTCGTACCAACCTGCCCCACCACATGACCACGGAGCCCCAATCTGAGCCCCCTACCCCTGCATCCTGATTTGTCACAGCCCCTTGGGCTGACGGCTCCTTTCACTGTTCCATTGTGAGTAAAAATTCCCCCAGGACAGAGCAGCCCCGCACCCCCCCCCCCCCTCCCACAATCACACCCCCCCCCGGCTATCACACCCCCCCCCGGCTATCACACCCCCTTCCCCCCACTGTCCCCTCCCCCACCCCCTCACAACCACCATGACGGAGCGGGGAGAAGCAGGAATGACTGGGGTGGGAGACTAGAACATGGAACACATTGATGGGTTACAGAGCCTGTAACATTGACCCACAGAATGAGACAACCTATTTACACCATTCCTACTCTGATCCCATTCTCCCCACATTCCCATCAACTGCCCCCAACTCCAGCACTAATCTAGACACTTGGGGCAATGCACAGTGGCCACACAACATGCTGGTGTTTGGTACATGAGAGGCAAACCAAACAGCTGGAGGAAGCAAGTGGTCACCAGATCGTGCAGCCTCCACATAGACAGCACTAGAAGCTGGGATAATATCAGAGATGTGGAGCTGAGGTCACTGTGTGACAGCAGTCTCACCGGCTGGGTCACTGTGTGACAGCAGTCTCACCGGCTGGGTCACTGTGTGACAGCGGTCTCACCGTCTGGGTCACTGCAACTGGGAGGAGGCACAGACCTAACTGTTGGGCAGCAGACTTCCTTCATTGAAAGACATCAGGCTTCAAAAGTGGTTCATTCATTCCCCTGAGGTTGAGGGGAGAAAAGGGAGGGGTTAGGTGGAGTGAAAGGGAGGAGTGTTAGTAAAAGGTGAGAGTGGAGGTGGGACATAGAAACATAGACAATAGGTGCAGGAGTAGAGGCCATTCGGCCCTTCGAGCCTGCACCGCCATTCGATATGATCATGGCTTATCATCCAACTCAGTGTCCTGTACCTGCCTTCTCTCCATACCCCCTGATCCCTTTAGCCACAAGGGCCACATCTAACTCCCTCTTAAATATAGCCAATGAACTGGCCTCAACTACCTTCTGTGGCAGAGAATTCCACAGATTCACCACTCTCTGTGAAAAATAATTTTCTCATCTCGGTGCTAAATGATTTCCCCCTTATCCTTAAGCTGTGACCCCTTGTTCTGGACTTCCCCAACATCGGGAACCATCTTCCTGCATCTAGCCTGTCCAACCCCTTAAGAATTTTGTAAGTTTCTATAAGATCCCCCCTCAATCTTCCGAATTCTAGCAAGTACAAGCCGAGTCTATCCAGTCTTTCGTCATATGAAAGTCCTGACATCGCAGGAATCAGTCTGGTGAACCTTCTCTGTACTCCCTCTATGGCAAGAATGTCTTTCCTCAGATTAGGAGACCAAAACTGTACGCAATACTCCAGGTGTGGTCTCACCAAGACCCTGTACAACTGCAGTAGAACCTCCCTGCTCTTATACTCAAATCCTTTTGCTATGAATGCTAACATACCATTTGCTTTCTTCACTGCCTGCTGCACCTGCATGCCGACTTTCAATGACTGGTGTACCATGACACCCAGGTCTCGCTGCATCTCCCCTTTTCCTAATCGGCCACCATTCAGATAATAATCTACTTTCCTGTTTTTGCCACCAAAGTTGATAACCGCACATTTATCCACATTATATTGCATCTGCCATGCATTTGCCCACTCACCCAGCCTATCCCTGTCACCTTGCAGCCTCCTAGCATCCTCCTCACAGCTAACACTGCCCCCCAGCTTCGTGTCATCCGCAAACTTGGAGATGTTGCATTCAATTCCCTCGTCCAAATCATTAATATATATTGTAAATAGCTGGGGTCCCAGCACTGAGCCTTGCGGTACCCCACTAGTCACTGTCTGCCATTGTGAAAAGGACCCGTTTACTCCTATTCTTTGCTTCCTGTTTGCCAGCCAGTTCTCTATCCACATCAATACTGAACCCCCAATACTGTGTGCTTTAAGTTTGTATACTAATCTCTTATGTGGGACCTTGTCGAAAGCCTTCGACCGCACCCCCCTTTTCCCCCCCCAGAGGAAGAAAAAAATCCCCAGAATTTTTTTCTTTTAAATCCCAGCACAATCAGCGTTTCCACTTTGTGGGAAATCGCCCAAAATTCTGGCCCCGGCCGCTGGGGGGGAAACAAATGCGCCCATCCGCGCCTGCGCAGTTGGGGAAGCGACGGAAAATGGCGCCGTCTATCCGCGCCTGCGCAGCGGGCCCGGGCGGGATCAGACTGTCATTTGTGTTTCACCCATTGAGCGTCTACTCCACCACCCCCGCTCATACTCGCCACCCCCACCCCCACCCCTCTCTCCCTCTCTCCCCCCCACCCCCACCCCTCTCTCGCCCCCCACCCCCACCCCTCTCTCCCCCACCCCTCTCTCCCCCCCACACCCACCCCTCTCTCCCCCCCACCCCCACCCCCACCCCTCTCTCCCCCCCACCCCCACCCCCACCCCCCTCTCCCCCCCACCCCTCTCTACCCCCCCACCCCTCTCTCCCCCCACCCCCACCCCCACCCCTCTCTCCCCCCACCCCCACCCCCCACCCCTCTCTCCCCACCACCCCCACCCCACTCTCACCCCCACCCCCACCCCTCTCTCCCCACCTCTCTCTCTCTCCCCCTCCTCTCTCTCTCTTACCCCCTCCTCTCTCTCTCTTCCCCCTCCTCTCTCTCTCTCTCCCCCTCCTCTCTCTTGCCCCCCCTCTCTCTCTCTTCCCCCTCCTCTCTCTCTATCTCCCCCACCTCTCTCTCTCCCCCACCTCTCTCTCTCTCCCTCTCTCTCCCCCACCTCTCTCTCTCCTCCACTCTCTCTCTCTCTCCTCTCCTCCACCCCTCTCTCTCTCCCACCCCTCTCTCTCTCCCACCTCTCTCTCTCTCCCTCTCTCTCTCTCTCCTCCCCCATCCCCCACCCTGTTCCTCCCTCTTCCCCCCCCCCTTCTCTCTCTGCCCTCACTCTCTCCCCCCCCCCCCTCTCTAGTCACGCCTGTGAGTTGGGGGCTATGCGTGAGTAGATGGGGCGATTATGGGGTAATAGCAAATTAATAACATTAATATATTGACAAGGGGGGTAGTTAGCGTGTTTGCGGGGGGGTTAGTTAGTGTGTTTGCGGGGGAGGGTAGTTAGCGTGTTTGCGGGGGAGGGTAGTTAGCGTGTTTGCGGGGGGGGTAGTTAGCGTGTGTGCGGGGGGGGTAGTTAGTGTGTTTGCGGGGGGGTAGTTAACGTGTTTGCGGGGGGGTAGTTGCCGTGTTTGCGGGGGGGGTAGTTAGCGTGTTTGCTGGGGGTAGTTAGCGTGTTTGCGGGGGGGGTAGTTAGCGTGTGTGCGGGGGGGATAGTTAGCGTGTGTGCGGGGGGGGGTAGTTAGCGTGTGTGAGGGGGGTAGTTAGCGTGTGTGCGGGGGTAGTTAGCGTGTTTGCGGGGGGGTAGTTAGCGTGTGTGCGGGGGGTAGTTAGCGTGTGTGAGGGGGTTGTAGTTAGCGTGTGTGCGGGGGGGGTAGTTAGTGTGTGTGCGGGGGGGGTAGTTAGCGTGTGTGAGGGGGGGTAGTTAGCGTGTTTGCGGGGAGGGTAGTTAGCGTGTTTGCGGGGGGGTAGTTGCCGTGTTTGCGGGGGAGGGTAGTTAGCGTGTTTGCGGGGGGGTAGTTAGCGTGTTTGCGGGGGGGTAGTTAGCGTGTTTGCGGGGGGGTAATTAGCTTGTTTGCGGGGGGGATAGTTAGCTTGTTTGCGGGGGGGTAGTTAGCGTGTGTGCGGGGGGGGTAGTTAGCGTGTGTGCGGGGGGGGTAGTTAGCGTGTGTGCGGGGGGGGTAGTTAGCGTGTGTGCGGGGGGGGTAGTTAGCGTGTTTGCAGGGGGGTAGTTAGCGTGTGTGCGCGGGGGGAGGTAGTTAGCGTGGGGGCGGGGGGGGTAGTTAGCGTGTGTGCGGGGGGTAGTTAGCGTGTGTGCGGGGGGGTAGTTAGCGTGTGTGCGGGGGGGGTAGTTAGCGTGTGTGGGGGGGGGGTAGTTAGCGTGTGTGCGGGGGGGGTAGTTAGCGTGTGTGCGCGGGGGGAGGTAGTTAGCGTGTGTGCGGGGGGGGTAGTTAGCGTGTTTGCGGGGGGGTAGTTAGCGTGTGTGCGGGGGGGGTAGTTAGCGTGTGTGCGGGGGGTAGTTAGCGTGTGTGCGGGGGGGGTAGTTAGCGTGTGTGCGGGGGGGGTAGTTAGCGTGTGTGCGGGGGAGGGGTAGTTAGCGTGTGTGCGGGGGAGGGGTAGTTAGCGTGTGTGCGGGGGGGGTAGTTAGGTGTGTGCGCGGGGGGAGGTAGTTAGTGTGTGCGGGGGGGGGTAGTTAGTGTGTTTGCAGGGGGGGTAGTTAGCGTGTGTGCGCGGGGGTAGGTAGTTAGAGTGTGTGCGGGGGGGGTAGTTAGCGTGTGTGCGGGGGGGTAGTAGCGTAGTGTGCGGGGGGGGGTAGTTAGCGTGTTCTGCGGGGGGGTAGTTAGCGTGTGTGAGGGGGGTGGTAGTTAGCGTGTGTGCGGGGGGGGTTAGTTAGCGGTGTGAGCGGGGGGAGGTAGTTAGCGTGTGTTGCGGGGGGGGTAGTAGCGTGTGTGCAGGGGGGGGTAGTTAGCGTGTGTGCGGGGGGGGTAGTTAGCGTGTGTGCGGGGGGGTAGTTAGCGTGTGTGCGGGGGGGTAGTTAGCGTGTGTGCGGGGGGGGTAGTTAGCGTGTGTGAGGGGGGGTAGTTAGCGTGTTTGCGGGGGGGTAGTTAGCGTGTTTGCGGGGGGGGTAGTTAGCGTGTGTGCGGGGGGTTAGTTAGCGTGTGTGCGGGGGGGGGTAGTTAGCGTGTGTGCGGGGGGGTAGTTAGCGTGTGTGCGGGGGGGGTAGTTAGTTTGAGGGGGGGGGGTAGTTAGCGTGTGTGCGGGGGGGGGTAGTTAGTGTGTGCGGGGGGGGTAGTTAGTGTGTGTTTGCGGGGGGGTAGTTAGTGTGTGTTTGCGGGGGGGGTAGTTAGTGTGTGTGTGCGGGGGGGTAGTTACTGTGTGTGCGGGGGGGTAGTTAGTGTGTGTGCGGGGAGGGGGTAGTTAGTGTGTGTGCGGAGGGGGGGTAGTTAGTGTGTGTGCGGAGGGGGGTAGTCAGCGTGTGCGGGGGGGGTAGTTAGCGTGTTTGCGGAGGGGGGGTAGTCAGCGTGTGCGGGGGGGGGTAGTTAGCGTGTTTGCGGAGGGGGGGTAGTCAGCGTGTGCGGGGGGGGTAGTCAGCGTGTGCGGGGGGGGTAGTTAGCGTGTTTGCGGGGAGGGGTAGTTAGCGTGTGTGCGGAGGGGGCGGTAGTTAGTGTGTGGGGGTGGTTAATGTGTATGACGCCCCCACCCCCCCCCGCAACTGCACGTTGGGGGAACAGACCCAACGGGTCTGCACTTGGTCTAGTTCTCCTTAATTCTACCACAACCAATGAAGAAGCTGCTAAAGCTATTGCCAACCTCTCAGATGCTCAGTAGCTGTACCTCATACAGAATCACTTTAAACTGGGTCCAACATACAAATATTGTGCTTACTATAAGAATGGATGCTGGCGAAGATTTAACCCTGACTAGTTACGAGCATACCCCTGGCTTGTATATAGCGATCATGTGGATGGCATCTTTTGCCTACCTTGTGCCTTGTTTGTGAACAACAGGATATCACTTATCGTCAAGTTAAGGTAAGTCACATACACATACAAGATGTGCAGTAAAATGAAAGTGGCAATGCCTGCGGTTTGTACAAAACAATGGAACAGGTGCTCCTGAATGTATAGTAACATTTACCACTACCTCTACTAATGCAAGGGCATTCGCTGGCCTTGCCCTGTAAACCAACTCTGGTTCTACAAATCCTGTCATGCCACCCCCCTTTTTGAAAAGCTTTGTACGGGCCTGTCTCTACTAGTTACATCCTCGAAAAATTCTATAAGATTCGTCAGACATGATTCACCTTTCATAAATCCATGCTGACTTTGTCCAATGAATTCACCACTTTCCAAATGTGCTGCTATCCCATCTTTAATAACTGACTCTAGCAGTTTCCCCACTACCGACGTTAGACTAACTGGTCTGTAATTCCCCGTTTTCTCTCTCCCTCCCTTTTTAAAAAGTGGGGTTACATTAGCTACCCTAGGGACAGGGGGGCAGGGGGGTTCAGGGGAGAGATGGGTGGCAATATTCAGGCCTGAACATGATGACAGCACATATTAGACACAAGGTGCTGGAGTAATTCACCAGGTCAAGCAGCGTTTCTGGGGAACATGGATTTGTGACGTTTGGGGTCAGGACCTTCCTTCAAAAGGATGATGTGTCACCCATCCATGTTCACCAGAGATGCTCCCTGATCAGAGGCTGTGTGATGGCAAGTGGACATTACACTGACACTGACCATCATCTTGTGTCCCACCCACAGACTCCGTATACAGTGACCCATGTGTAGACCACACCGTCCTGGATCAGCCCTGGAGGAGCACGGATTGTTCCAACACTCAGTGCACAAATGGCCAATGGAAATCTGATGAAAACCTTGTTGAAGGATGGTACAGATTCAACAGGTAATGTGAGGAAATAATTCCATCAAACTCAGTCAGTGAGGGAGGAGGAGGGGTGAGGACATGATGGAAGATCAGGTCGTCAGTTATCACAGAGGGACAGTGAGTAAAAACTGGGATGTGGAGATCTCATATTCTGTACCGTGAGAGACGGAGAGGATATGGGGCCAGGATTCACCGGGAGATTATCTGGCAGTGGGTGATATTGAAATAGGACGGGATGCGGACAGATTGTCCTCAATTCCTGGTCTCTCTCTCACTGAATAAAAGACCCCAGTTTAGGGGCTGACTCTCTGATTGTTGTTTCAGTTCTGGCGGATGGAAGATTCCTGAGACTGACGTTCCAGCGAATCACTGCTCCGGGAAGAGGCCAGGCTGGTTAAACGGTAGGATTAGAGTTTGCTACTTTGGGACTTAGCTTTTGTCAGGGAGGGCCAGACTGGTGACTACGATCAGTTCAGAGGGCCCTCCACATGGACAACGAACACAAACTCCCTGAGAATTTCTCCCCACAGTGTCTCAGACCATGCAGCAGACTTGGATCTTCATGGAGTCAGGTGGCAGAGCTCCAGCTCCGAGTTTCCCAGTATCGGGCTGTTGATTGATCGATCGGCCCACTGTGTAGTGTGATTGGCACGTTACTGCACTCACAGTTCATTAATTGGATCACATAGAACGACTTGTACAGTGCAAACAAGATGCCCGAACAAAGCCAGGCCCATTTGCCCTCAACTTTTCCTATCCATGCACCAGCCTAAATGTATTTGAAATATTGTTATTCTACCTGCCTCAACTATATCTTCTTCTGGCAGCTCTTCTATCCACCACCCTCTATGTGGAAAATGTTGCCCCTTCGGTTGCTATTAAATCGTTCCCCTCTCACCTTAAACCCGTGTTCTCTTGTTCTTGATTCCCCTTCTCTCTGGCCCCATTCACCCTACTTATTCCCCCCAGGGTTTTCTATACCTCTGCAAGATCACTCCTCAGCTTCATGTTTCTCCAGCATTTTTGTCTACCTAAGCAGTCTTTCCAGGTGAGGCAGAGGTTCACCTGCATCTCCTCCAACCTCATCTATTGCATCTGCTGTTCTAGGTGTCAACTGCTCTACATCAAGCTTGGCGATCGCTTCGCCCAACACCTCCGCTCAGTTCGCATTAACCAACCTGATCTCCCGGTGGCTCAGCACTTCAACTCCCCCTCCCATTCCCAATCCGACCTTTCTGTCCTGGGCCTCCTCCATGGCCAGAGTGAGTCCCACCGCAAATTGGAGGAGCAGCACCTCATATTTCGCTTGGGCAGTTTACACCCCAGCGGTATGAACATTGACTTCTCCAATTTCAGGTAGTCCTTGCTTTCTCCCTCCTTCCCCTCCCCTTCCCAGCTCTCCCACAGCCCACTGTCTCCGCCTCTTCCTTTCTTCTTCTCACCCCCACCCACATCAGTCTGAAGAAGGGTCTCGACCCGAAACGTCACCTATTCCTTCGCTCCATAGATGCTCCTCACCCGTTGAGTTTCACCAGCATTTTTGTCTACCCTCAGTCTCATGTGCTCGCTAGTCCCAGCTTAACCAACCTCTCCCTGTAGCTCAGGCCCTTGTCCTGGCAATATCCTCGTTAAGCTTCTCTGTGCCCCTCCCTCCAGCTTGAGGTTCCTAATTCAAAACCTACAAAATAATGAATGAATACACACAATCATTGTTTATAAATTTATATAACGTTTCTCGTTTCTTTAGTTTGAATTTTTAAATGTATTTCTGAATTGTTTGACCATGTTTATTCTGATTAATTTTAAAGATCATTTATTCCCTAATGTATATTTTAGTTGTAATATTTTCCCTTAAATACAATTTAAATAACATATGGATAGCCGCATGGATCGGATAGGTTCAGAGTAATCTGGGACTAGCCAAATGGGACTAGCTTAGATGAGGCATGCTGGTCATTGGTGCCGAGATGGGCCAAAGTGCCTGCTTCTGTCCTGTATGACTCTAATTGGGTCTTATTATTCCCTACATAGAAACATAGAAAATAGGTGCAGGAGTAGGCCATTCGGCCCTTCGAGCCTGCACCGCCGCTCAATATGATCATGGCTGATCATCCAACTCAGTATCCTGTACCTGCCATATGAAAGTCCTGACATCCCAGGAATCAGTCTGGTGAACCTTCTCTGTACTCCCTCTATGGCAAGAATGTCTTTCCTCAGATTTGGAGACCAAAACTGTATGCAATACTCCAGGTGTGGTCTCACCAAGACCCTGTACAACTGCAGTAGAACCTCCCTGCTCCTATACTCAAATCCTTTTGCTATGAATGCTAACATACCATTCGCTTTCTTCACTGCCTGCTGCACCTGCATGCCGACTTTCAATGGTGTACCATGACACCCAGGTCTCTTTGCATCTCCTCTTTTCCTAATCGGCCACCATTCAGATAATAGTCTACTTTCCTGTTTTTGCCACCAAAGATTCTACTGCAGTTGTACAGGGTCTGGGATGTCAGGACTTTCATATGAAGAAAGACTGGATAGACTTGGCTTGTACTCGCTAGAATTTAGAAGATTGAGGGGGCGTCTTATAGAAACTTACAAAAGTCTTAAGGGGTTGGACAGACTAGATGCAGGAAGATTGTTCCCGATGTTGGGGAAGTCCAGGACAAGGGGTCACAGTTTAAGGATAAAGGGGAAATCCTTTAGGACCGAGATGAGAAAAACATTTTTCACACAGAGAGTGGTGAATCTGTGGAACTCTCTGCCACAGAAGGTAGTTGAGGCCAGTTCATTGGCTATATTTAAGAGGAAGTTAGATGTGGCCCTTGTGGCTAAAGGGATCAGGGGGTATGGAGAGAAGGCAGGTGCAGGATACTGAGTTGGATGATCAGCCATGATCATATTGAGTGGCGGTGCAGGCTCGAAGGGCCGAATGGCCTACTCCTGCACCTATTTTCTATGTTTCTATGAATTGGACAGGTTGGGTGAGAGGCCAGATGGACAGCAGATGAAGTTTAATGTGGATAAATGTGAGGTTATCCACTTTGGTAGCAAAAACAGCAAGGCAGATTACTATCTAAATGGTGTCAAGTTGGGAAAAGGGGAAGTACAATGGGATCTGGGGGTCCTTGTTCATTAGTCAATGAAAGTAAGCATGTAGGTACAGCAGGTAGTGAAGAAAGCAAATGGCATGTTGGCCTTTATTGCAAGAGGAGTTGAGTATAGGAACAAAGATGTCCTTCTGCAGTTGTACAGGGCCCTAGTGAGACCACACCTGGAGTATTGTGTGCAGTTTTGGTCCCCTAATTTGAGGAAGGACATTCTTGCTATTGAGGGAGCGCAGTGTAGGTTCGCAAGGTTAATTCCCGGGATGGCGGGACTGTCATATGCTGAGAGAATGGAGTGGCTAGGCTTGTATACTCTAGAGTTTAGAAGAATGAGAGAGAATCTTATTGAAACGTATAAGATTATTGAGGGTTTGGACATGCTAGAGGCAGGAAACATGTTCCCGATGTTGGGGGAGTCCAGAACCAGGGGCCACAGTTTAAGAATAAGGGGTAAGGAAACACTTTTTCGCACAGAGAGTTGTGAGTCTGAGTCTCTGCCTCAGAGGGCGGTGGAGGCCGGTTCTCTAGAGAGAGCTAGATAGGGCTCTTAAAAATAGCGGAGTCAGGGGATATGGGGAGAAGGCAGGAACGGGGTACTGATTGTGGATGATCAGCCATGATCACATTGAATGGCGGTGCTGGCTCGAAGGGCCATATGGCCTACTCCTGCACCTATTGTCTATTTATCGTCAATTGTCAAATCAGTGGCAGGTCTTGTTTAATCCAGGGGACCCACATTGAGTCAGTTTTAGAGAGAAGTTGATCATGTTTAGTTTCATATCATTTGATGACCATTGAATCTGAATCAACTGAATATTGATTGATACAGCATGTGAAGAGGCCCTTTGGCCCTGTGTCTGCACTAACCATAAATCACACATTCACACTAACTCTATGTTTTCCCACTTCTGCATTAAATTCCTGCACACTTCTGTCAATTTACAGAGGCCAATTAACTTACAAATCCACTTGTCCTTGAATGTGGGAGGAATCTGAAGCACCCGGAGTAAACCCACACGAAGAATTGTTAAACTCTACTCAGCCAGCCCCGCAGGTCGGGACCTAACCCAGGTCTCTGGCGCTGTGAGGCAGCAGCTCTACCAGCTCGACCACTATGTCACCCACAATGTTTAATTTAATGGGTGCTTGGCCTGGAGCTGTAGGTTCACCAGCTGTCAATGCACATTTGGGGTGAGGGCTGGGGTTTGCTGCCTCAACATGGAATTGTCCTGCCACAGGTCTTCAGTAACATGAGCAGGGCTCATGGAGCAGGGCTGCGTTGGGGAGTGTGGGTGGGGAGGGTGAGGGCGAGGGCAGCAGCTCACTGCTAACGGACACTGGTCAGGCTGGACTATGGGCTGAGACCGACCATTCACACTAACTATGTAATCCCACTTCAGCATCCAAATCTACCCGGTCCCCTGCTGCACTGTGGGACCAGGTACATTTTACAATGTTTATATTCGTCCAGGTGACCATCCCAACGTGACAGACGGGGAGGTGACCAGAGAAGTGTGTTTCGAAGATGTTGGTGGCGATGGGTCTGAAGAAAGGTGCAAGGACAAGCTGGACATCAAGGTTAAAAACTGCAGCAGTTACTTTGTGTATGAGCTGATGCCAACACACAATGACCAGGTGTATTGTACAGGTACGTGGCTGTTACATATTGACAAGAGATGTGAGGGGTTGTGTGGAAACGCAGGGCTGTCCTGAGTCACTAATACACCAGATCCCACCTCAGTTAGTGATCACTTTTTTTGGTTCCCCCGCACCCTATCTGAAGTAAGCTGTCCAGTGTGAGGATCTACCTCGTTATCGGCCTTTTAGTTTGTGATGGTGAGTAGTTGCTCAAAGCTTGGACTCTCTAACGATTGAGTTTGGTCTTTATCAACACAAGTACAGGCCCTTCAGCACACACCTGCACTGACCATGATGCTCATTTGAAATATATCCTTCCATTCTCCACCTCGCCATGCTTTTGGCCTAATGTCAACGAAGCATTGTTGCCATAACTGCTTCATTCAGCACCTCAGCTGTGCAGACTGGGCATCGACCACTCTGTGTGAAAATAGATTTTGCCTGGTAAATCTCCTTTAAACTTTCTGCTCTCACCTTAAACCTATCCCCTCTGGTATTGGACATGAATCCTACCCTGTCTATGCCTCCCATACACTATGTACTTCTATCAAGCAACCTGTCAGCAGCGGTCCGAATAATCTGAAGAAGGGTCTCAACCCGAAACGTCACCCATTCCTTCTCTCTAGAGATGCTGCCTGTCCCGCTGAGTTACTCCAGCATTTGTGTCTATCTTTGAAAAATAAACCAAGTGTGTCCAACCTCCCCTACAACTAATAGTGTCTAATCCAGGCAACATTCTGGTAAAACTCTTCTGCACTCTCTCCAAATGCTCCACAGAGAAGCTAAGCATGTTCTCTCCGTGGCTGAGGTGATTTAGATGGGATATTTTAAACTAATTAGGAATATAGACTGCAATAAACTTTGCACTCAATCAGAGGTAGAATTTTATGATGAGGGTGATGAGATTTAGAAGGCAGATTAGTGGAGTTACCTTCTCCAGAGAGAAGTGGCCACCTGGAATACACTGCCTCAGAAACCTTTATTTGGGTGATGTTGTTATATTTTAGACAGTACTAGACCAAGTGGGACCCGTTGGGACCTGTTCCCCCAACGCAATATTCCACCACTCACCCATAGCCCCATCGCAACACGTCCCCCCATCGCAATATTCCACCACTCACAATATTCCACCACTCATCCATAGCCCCCAATGCAACACGTCCCCCCATCGCAATATTCCACCACTCACATGCTCCCCCAACGCAAAACGTCCCCCCATCGCAATATTCCACCACTCACCCATAGCCCCCAACAGCGTAGGCGCGGCTCGTTCCCCTCATCCACCGACACTCCCACCCCCTCCTCTTCACCCTCCCTCTTCTCTCCCCTCTCCTCCTCCACTCCCTTGCTCACCTCTCCATCCCTCACTGCTCCCTCCCTCTCCTTTCCCCTACCCTCAATCACTCCCTACCCTCAGTCACTCCCTCCATCCATAATCCCTCTCACCTCCCTACGCACATGACCCGTTGAGCCCCATTGCCCCAAAGTAATATTCCACCACTCACCCGTTCCCCCAACGCAATATTCCACCATGCACACATAGCCCCCAACTACGCAGGCGCGGCTCATTTCCCTCATCCACCAACACTCCCTCCCCCTCCTCTTCATCCTCCCTCTCCTCTCCCCTCCTCCCTTCCTCCATTCCCTTCCTCACTTCTCACTCCCTCTCCTTTCCCCTACTCTCAGTCACTCCTTCCCTCCTTCCCCCGATCACCCCTCTCCGGTCCCTACCCCCACCTCTCCCAATATCGCCCTGCTCCCCCACTCCTCACCTCTCCCCATCCCACTCGCCATTAAACACAATGTCAATATAACATTGTTAAGAAGCCATTAATAGCTGGGTTCAGTGATAAAGAGCATCTGTAATCTCAATGTTGTAATGGAGAAGAGCCTAAATAGCACAGAACATCTATCCCCCCTCAATAGATAAGGAAATCTGCATTTCAGCATAGTGTATTCTAGAGTCATGGAATGATACGGTGTGGAAACAGTCCATTTGACCCAACTTGCCCACACCGGCCAACATGTCCCAGCTACAATAGTCCCACTGCCTGCGTTTGGTACATATACATCCAGACTTGTCCTATATATGTCCCTGTCCAAATGTCTCTTAAACGTTGCAATAGTACCTGCCCGTGTTAGATGTCCCAAAATGCAACAACTCACATTTCTCTGCATTAAATTCCATCAACCATTCCTCAACCCACCTGGCCAACTGATCAAGATCCTGCTGCAGTTTTAGATATCCATCTTCACTATCTACAATATCATCCATTTTTGTATCATCTATAAACTTGCTAATCTTGCCCTGTATATTCTCATCCAAATCATTGATGTAGATGACAAACAGTAATGGACCCAGCACCGAACCCTGAGGCACACCACTAGTCACAGGCCACCAGTCTGAGAAGTGACCTTTCACAATCACCCTCTGATTCTATCATTAAATAAATTTTCTATCCATTCAGCACTCTCTCCTTGGATCCCATGCGATCTAACCTTCCAGAGCAGCCTCCCATGTGGAACCTTGTCAAATGCATTGCTGAAGTCCATATAGAACATCTACAGCTCTGCCTTCAGCAACCTTATTGGTCACGTCTTCAAAAAACTCAATCAGATTTGTGTGACACGATCTCCCACCTACAAAACAATGCTGACTGTCATAGAAACATAGAAACATAGAAAGTAGGTGCGAGAGTAGACCACCAGGTCCGTCGAGCCCGCACCGCCATTCGCTCATGGCTGAACACTAAACAGACACACTTACCCACAAACAGTAGACACAAGACACAGAACACAAGACACTACCCTCCCCTTTATACCGCTATCACCCCTCTCCACCCCAAGAACCTCGTGATCTCCTGGGGGAGGCAAAAAACCGGATAAAAACCCAGGTCCAATTCGGGAAAAAAATCCGGGAAATTCCTCTCCGACCCCAATCCAGGCGATCGACACTTGTCCAGGAGATCACTCAGGTCTTACTATACTAACCATACCTAGGTCCATATCCCTGCCCTCTCCCCGTAGCCCCTTATCCCCTTGGCAGCTAAAAAACCATCTATTTTAGTCTTAAATATATTTAAAGTTTCTGCTTCCACTGCTCCCTGGGGCAGTGAATTCCATAAATTAACCACCCTCTGGGTGAAGAAGTTCTTCCTCATCTCAGTTTTAAAAGAGCCCCCCCTTATTCTGCAACTATGTCCCCTAGTTCTAGTTTCCCCGATCATTGGGAACATCCTCGGTGCATCCACCCGATCAAGGCCCCTCACGATCTTATATGTTTCAATGAGATCGCCTCTCATTCTTCTAAACTCCAAAGAGTAGAGTTCCAGCCTACTTAACCTTTCCTCATATGTCAATCCCCTCATTGCAGGAATTAATCTTGTAAACCTTCGCTGCACTGCCTCCAGGGCTAGTACATCCTTTCTTAAGTATGGACCCCAGAACTGTACACAGTATTCCAAATGTGGTCTCACTAATACTGTGTACAGCTGCAGCAAGACCTCCGTGTTTTTATACTCAATCCCCCTAGCAATAAAGGCCAAAACTCCATTGGCCTTCCTGATTGCTTGCTGCACCTGCATACTAACTTTTAGTGATTCATGTACTAATACCCCTAGATCCCTTTGCGTTGCATTACAACGCAGCTCCTCCTCATTTAGAAAATAACTTGCCCTATCATTTTTTTTCCCAAAGTGAATGACTTCACATTTATTAGTATTAAATTTCATCTGCCAAGTTGTTGCCCACTCACCTAGCTTATCTATATCCTTTTGCAGACTCTTCCTATCCTCCTCATCCCCTACTTTTCCTCCCATTTTTGTATCGTCCGCAAATTTTGATATATTACACTTGGTTCCCTCCTCCAAATCATTTATATAAATTGTGAACAACTGGGGTCCCAGCACCGACCCTTGCGGAACCCCGCTAGTTACCGGTTGCCATCCCGAGTATGAACCATTTATCCCCACTCTCTGCTTCCTATTTGTTAGCCAATCCTCTACCCATGCTAATATATTACCCCCAATCCCATAATTTTTTATTTTTAGCAATAGTCTCTTATGTGGCACCTTGTCAAAAGCCTTTTGGAAGTCCAAGTATACCACATCCACCGGTTCCCCTTTATCCACCCGGGTTGTTACTTCCTCAAAGAATTCGAGCAGATTCGTTAAACAGGACTTCCCCTTCACAAAACCATGCTGGTTCTGTCCGATGAAGTCATGTTTATCCAAGTGCCCCGTTAGTGTTTCTTTAATAATTGTCTCTAACATTTTACCCACCACCGATGTTAGACTAACCGGTCTATAGTTACCCGCCTTCTGTTTACTTCCTTTTTTAAATATAGGTGTTACATTGGCCATTTTCCAATCCACTGGGACCGTTCCTGCCTCCAGGGAGTTTTGGAAAATTATCACCAATGCATCCACAATCCCCACCGCTATCTCCCTCAAGACCCTTGGATGTAATCCATCAGGCCCAGGGGATTTATCCTCCTTCAGTCTCATTAATTTCCCTAATACCACCTCCTTGGTGATCTTAATAGTATTTAGCTCCTCCATTCCTACCGCCCCGTTTATCCAGCGTTGGAATATTTTTTGTGTCTTCTATGGTGAAGACTGATACAAAATACTCGTTTAATGCCTTTGCCATTTCCATGTTCCCCACCAACAACTCTCCAGTCTCACCCTCCAATGGACCAACGTTCACCTTAGCCACCCTTTTTCTTTTTATATGTCCCTAATCAGCCCTTGACAATCTAAATGCCTGTATATCCGATCCCTCAGATTAGCCCCTAGTAACTTTCCAACTACAGATGTTAAGCTCCCTGGCCTATAGTTTTGAACCTTTACACTGCAGCCCTTGTTGAATAGAGGCGCAACATTTGCCTCCCTTCAGTCTTCCAGCACCTCTCCTGTATTTAATGACGATATAAATTTCAGCCAGGGCTTCTGCAATTTCCTCACTAGTTTCCCACAGTGTTCTCAGATATATCTGATCCATCCCGGGAGATTTATCTATCTTCGTACACATCAGGACCTTCAGCACCTCTTCCACCATAATACTGGATGTTCACAAGACACTTCCATTGACTGCCTCAAGTTCCACAATCCTCTTGTCTTTCTCCACAGTACAAATAGAGAAACAATACTCATTGAGGACGTTGCCCATCTCATGTGGCTCCACAGAGTTGACCAATTTGATTCATGAGATGTCCCACTCTCTCTGTAGTTACCCTTTTCCCCTTTATGTACTTGGAATTATCTTTAATGCTCTCCGCCAGAGCTATATCCTGCCCACCTTTTGCCATTCTGATTTCCTTCTTAATTTGCTTCATAGTTCCCAAACCTCCTCCCGGATACACTGGATCCCAGCTGCGTCTCCCTGTCCCAAGCTTCCTTCTTATTCTTGACCAATGCCTCAATTTTCCTCATCATCCAGGCTTCTTTACATTTGCCTGCCTTGCCCTTCAATCTAACAGGGTTGTGCATGTCTGATCTCTTGTCAGCTCACTTTAAAAATCATCCCACTTTCCCCATGTTCCTTTTCCTTCAAACAACCTACTCCAATCAACTTGTGCAAATCTCTCTCTCATACCCTCAATGTTTGGCCTTACTCCAAGTTGGGAATTTAGCTCATGTTAAGGCCCCTCGGTTTAGAATTATCTACCTGGGTAAAAGACTGTGAGTGTTGGCCATGCTCTTGTACACCTCAATAAGTCACTCCTCAGCCTTCAAAGAAAATAGTCCCAGACTATCCAACCTTTCCTTCTAACTCAGTCCTTGAGGTAACATTTTGATGAATCGCTTTTGCATGAAACTAATAGCGATTAATACTTGCCAAGGGAACATTCTGTTTCTGCCCCCAGTCCCTGTTTCATCCACTCAGCAGAGCCGTGTCTCTACCTTCAGTTTGTTCACACAACCTGTGGCTCTCTGGCCAATTGTTGCCCCTTCTCAGTATTGTACATTAAGATAAGTTGCCACTCGTTTACCCCAATATTGACCCTCGGTAATCGACTCAATGGTCCCGACTCTCAGACAGCTGCTGACCATATGTTACTGACCATCAGTAAATCTATGTTACTGACCACTAGGGACTCGAACCCTCACCTAAACCAGAGTTTGCCAGATTACTAACCTTTAATCAATCTCATCAGGAATCATCACACAAGTCAGCGAATGACTGATTCGTAGTCAGATTAGCGGAGCGGAGATAAACCGATGCAGCAAAAACTATTTACACCTGGGGCCCAATTTCTCTTCCCGCGATCCGAAACAATTCAGCACCTTGGTCACCGACTCGCGTTGGCCATCCTTTGAGATCCCAGACGATGCCTACAAATGTTAATTCCGGATCTAAACTGACCCCCTTAGTCTGGTTTAGACAACACTAAGTCAAACTCTGGTTCCAAAACCTTACTTTATAGAAGAACAAACTGCAGGGACGGTCGCCGATCCACTCACACAAGAGAACAGAAGTCCCATTCAACTGACCCACCCCAAAGTATTACCCACCCTCTTATGTGGATGTAGTGTATCTAGATTTTCAGAAAGCCTTTGATAAGGTCCCGCACGGGAGACTGGTGACTAAAATTAGAGCACATGGTATTGGGGGTAGGGTGTTGACATGGATAGAAAATTGGTTGGCAGACCGGAAGCAAAGGGTAGGAGTGAACGGGTCCTTTTCAGAATGGCAGGCACTGGCGAGTGGAGTACCGCAAGGCTCGTTGTTGGGGCCGCAACTGTTTACCATATATATTAATGATTTGGAAGAGGGAATTAGGGGCAACATTAGAAAGTTTATGGATGACACAAAGCTGGGTGGCAGTGTGAACTTTAAGAGGATGTTCGGAGGTTGCAGGGTGACCTGGACAGGTTGAGTGAGTGGGCAGATGACCGGTGTATAAGGACGCCCAGGTCTCACTGCACCTCCCCCCTTACCTAACCTAACCCCATTATGATAATAATTTACCCCCTTGTTTTTGCCCCAAAAGTGGATAACCTCACATTTATCTATATGATACTGCATCTGGCACGCATCTGCCCACTCACTCAACCTGTCCAGGTCACCTGCAACCTCCTAACATCCTCTTCACAGTTCACACTGCCCCCCCCGCTTTGTGTCATCCGCAAACTTGCTAGTGTTGCTCCTAATTCCTTCTTCCAAATCATTAATATATATGGTAAACAGTTGCGGCCCCAACACCGAGCCTTGCGGCACTCCATTCGCCACTGCCTGCCATTCTGAAAAGGACCCATTCACTCCTAGAAACATAGAAACATAGAAATTAGGTGCAGGAGTAGGCCATTCGGCCCTTCGAGCCTGCACCACCATTCAATATGATCATGGCTAATCATCCAACTCAGTATCCTGTACCTGCCTTCTCTACATACCCCCTGATCCCTTTAGCCACAAGGGCCACATCTAACTCCCTTTTAAATATAGCCAATGAACTGTGGCCTCAAATACCTTCTGTGGCAGAGAATTCCAGAGATTCACCACTCTCTGTGTGAAAAATGTTTTTCTCATCTTGGTCCTAAAAGATTTTGCCCTTATCCTTAAGCTGTGAGCCCTTGTTCTGGACTTCCCCAACATCAGGAACAATCGTCCTGCATCTAGCCTGTCCAACCCCTTAAGAATTTTGTAAGTTTATATAAGATCCCCCCTCAATCTTCTAAATTCTAGCGAGCACAAGTTGAATCTATCCAGTCTTTCTCATATGAATTCCTGACATCCCAGTAATCAGTCTGGTGAACCTGCTCTGTACTCCATCTATGGCAAGAATGTCTTTCCTAAGAACTGTACGCAAATACTCCAGGTGTGGTCTCACCAAGACCCTGTACAACTGCAGTAGAACCTCCCTGCTCCTATACTCAAATCCTTTTGCTATGAATGCTAACATACCATTTGCTTTCTTCACTGCCTGCTGCACCTGCATGCCTACTTTCAATGACTGGTGTACCATGACACCCAGGTCTCGTTGCATCTCCCCTTGTCCTAATCGGCCACCATTCAGATAATTGTCTACTTTCCTATTTTTGCCACCAAAGTGGATAACCTCACATTTATCCACATTATACTACATCTGCCATGCATTTGCCCACTCACCCAGCCTATCCAAGTCACCTTGCAGTCTCCTAGCATCCTCCTCACAGCTAACACTGCTCCCCAGCTTTGTGTCATCCGCAAACTTGGAGATGTTGCATTCAATTCCCTCGTCCAAATCATTAATATATATTGTAAATAGCTGGGGTCCCAGCACTGAGCCTTGCGGTACCCCACTAGTCACTGCCTGCCATTGTGAAAAGGACCCGTTAACTCCTTCCCTAAAGCACACGGCATTGGGGGTTCAGTATTGATGTGGATAGAGAACTGGCTGGCAAACAGGAAGCAAAGAGTAGGAGTAAACGGGTCCTTTTCACAATGGCAGGCAGTGACTAGTGGGGTACCGCAAGGCTCAGTGCTGGGACCCCAGCTATTTACAATATATATTAATGATCTGGATGAGGGAATTGAAGGCAATATCTCCAAGTTTGCGGATGACACTAAGCTGGGGGGCAGTGTTAGCTGTGAGGAGGATGCTAGGAGACTGCAAGGTGACTTGGATAGGCTGGGTGAGTGGGCAAATGTTTGGCAGATGCAGTATAATGTGGATAAATGTGAGGTTCTCCATTTTGGTGGCAAAAACAGGAAAGCAGACAATTATCTAAATGGTGGCCGACTAGGAAAAGGGGAGATGCAGCGAGACCTGGGTGTCATGGTTCACCAGTCATTGAAAGTGGGCATGCAGGTGCAGCAGGCAGTGAAGAAAGCGAATGGTATGTTAGCTTTCATAGCAAAAGGATTTGAGTATAGGAGCAGGGAGGTTCTACTGCAGTTGTACAGGGTCTTGGTGAGACCACACCTGGAGTATTGCGTACAGTTTTGGTCTCCAAATCTGAGGAAGGACATTATTGCCATAGAGGGAGTGCAGAGAAGGTTCACCAGACTGA